>NC_088851.1:2089121-2201621 GCF_904066995.2 Poecilia reticulata | reverse complement strand
GTGTAGGTGTAGAGGTGGTGTGGGTGGTGTAGGTGGTGTAGGTGTAGAGGTGGTGTGGGTGGTGTAGGTGGTAGGTGGTGTAGGTGCAGAGGTGGTGTGGGTGGTGTAGGTGGTGTAGGTGTAGAGATGGTGTGGGTGGTGTAGGTGTAGAGATGGTGTGGGTGGTGTAGGTGGTGTAGGTGTAGAGATGGTGTGGGTGGTGGAGGCATCCAAGAAGGTATTCGTTCAGGGCAACATTCATGCCAGAACTGCCACCGGTTGTAGGCCACACCCATGGCCTACAACCATGGGTGTGGCCCATGGTTGTAGTGGGCCATGGGCCACACCCATGGCCCACTACAACCATGGGCCACACCCATGGCCCAAAAAGATGCTCTATTTAAAACATGCTCTATGTTTTAAATAGAGCATCTTGTTTTGTCCTACAAAACAAAATGCTCTATTTAAAACACCTACATTCTGCTGAGTTGACTTGTATGATGTGATAATTAATGATTCATAAAAAGGTTTTAAAGGTTGTTTATTGTGGAACTATAGCCTAAAAGGGGCCTAATATGAAACCATAACAAAAAAATCCATGATGAAGCATTGATTATGAGGTAATGGTTCCCCCACTGCGTTCTTTTGCTGCCCTATAGCTGTGCTTCTCAACCCCTGGTCATCAAGGCATGCCCTGCATGTTTTGGGCTTTTTTCTTGCTTCAGCTGAGCTGATTTCATCTGATGGCTGATTAACAGATGTTTGCTGAGCTGCAATCTTCTGATTCGGCTGTGTTAAAGCAGAGAAGCATCTAAGACACCCAAGGCAGTGTGTCTTGAGGACCAGGTTGGGAGACACTATCTCACAAAGAGTTTCCACTTCCCGTTGGGTTTTCACGTTGTGCTGCGGTCTTTAACAAGCGTTTCCAGTATGGACTGTGTTTGTCTAAACCTGTTGCTAAAACAAGACTGAAGACATTTTGTAGATAATCTGTATAAGCCTGTTTTCCGGTTCCATTTGATGCCACATTATTTCATACTGTTTTTGCAAGGAGACACTGTGAACACTTCAGTCAGTTTCTCCCTGTGCTGACCTTGTTTTGTGTTTGAGTTCTGAAGAAAAAGCTTCCTCCTCTCCTCACATACAACTCTAACAATGACACATCCAACCCTGTTGCTTTGAAAAACAGCTTCTCATAATTATCCCGCCACACTAAAAGTCTGTTTCTCCTTTCTTGCAGGAAATTGCAGTGTATTACTGAAAATCCATTGAAAGCCTCAAACAAAAGAGAGAAAACGTAACAGCGGCAGCATCTGAAATTCCTCCATACACACGGTTCCATCCATCCACATAGATTGTCTGCTGCCTTCTTGTCTATGATCTAAACCAACTGTGAGTGTTTGTCTCTCTGCTGCGTGTGTTTGGCGGTGGCACTAAAGCCGACACCCAGTGGGAGAGCCTGTCTGCCTGCAGAGGGACAGATGAGTGTAATTATGCTATTTTTACCTCCTCCAGGAGCTGGCTGCCAGCTCGGGGAAATTAGCATCACACCTGCGTGTAATTGGCTAAATTAGCTTGTCGAGCAGCAGAGCTGAGACAGAGGTGGACGCTGAGGTGTGTGCGTGAGTGTGTATGTGGGAGGCAGGTAAAACTGGAAAACAGTTGTTGTTGTGTGTGGTGCAGGAGGCTGTCAGGGGAGCGACATGTCACACCTGCGATGGAAAATGTCACCAAGCAAATCCACACACAAGAAGACACTTTGTCACACAGTCACACAACTGAAAGCTGCGTTGAGCCGCAAACTCGGCTAAAGGCGAGCAAACAAACAGACAAACAAAAACAGATGACGATATCAACACAGAGAGGCTGAGCAGAGGATGGGAGGCTTCACGCAGACGCTCAGGGGATGGTGGTCAATTTGTCCCCAGAAGACAGATCTTCTTCTGCTTGGGAGAAGAGCCTGGTTAAATATTCCAGAATTCTCCGATTTTTTTTTTTTTTTTCTACATCACAGTTTATTTTCTGACATATCCAATGGTAATTCCAACCTTAAAACTGTATTTCATCCTGGAAAATTACAAAGTGTGTGCAAAAGTCCAAGAAGTAATAAACATCTGTAATTAATACTCACCAGAAACTTCAACATGACTAATATATGTGTAATAACTGAAGTGTTTGTGCCTTTAGTGAGAAAGAAGCAAACAATCACCATAGGTTGAAGGAAAATTCAACTACAAAACTACAGGTGCAGTGCGGCAGATTCTCAAACCATCAGTCATGTGTTTTCAGAGTCATTGGTCTCGTTTTCTCAGTTTGTCAGGCTCATTTGTGTCAAACTCCTGGAATTTCATGTTGTTTACTCCTGCTATTTAAAAAAGATTTAACGATGACAAGATGAAATAAGTTTAGTCTTCTTGGATGTGAATTCCTTCTACAGCGAGGTTTTGGAGCCATTGCAGACAGGAAACGAGGAGGAGTAAATGTCCTCCAAAAAACTCTGAAATTTTAAGAACAATTTCAGAAAGTTTCTTGCAAATTTTAGAATTTTCACACTTTTTGGTGGAAATTTGCTCCTTTTTTTATTTAAAATTGCCCTAAGACACTGTCATAAGCTTCTTCTTTCACTTGGAATTAGAAAAAAATAGCTTACATGAGCATTATCCCCACCTGGTGGACTGAAGAGCAGGCCAGATTATTAATCATCAGTTCTTTCCATCCATCCGTCCGTCTGTCTGTCCGTCCGTCTGTCTGTCCGTCCGTCCGTCCGTTCATGCCATTATCAAAGTAGGAAATGAAAGGACACTCTGAGGTCTGCCGTCATTTGCTGTCAGTTGGTGACTGACAAATTGCCCCCACATGGTATGAAACAAGTCTTGCAGACAATTCTTTCCTTTAAAGGTCAGAGGTCATGTGGTTGATAGCTCTGTTATACATTTTTTTGTTGTTATTTTTAAGTTTTGTTTTCAGAATCTTGTCTCTGTATTCAACATTGCACCTAATTATGAAAAGTTGCACGAGAAAAACAGTAGAAAAGCAGCAGCCTTGACCTTAGAGAGGAGTGACTCAATACATTTTTCACATGTCCTATCTGTTGGCTCCACCTAGTGGCGGTACTGATGAACATTTGAAAGAAGAACACAAATATAGTTGAACGTCCTGATTACCTCTTTTTTTTGCATGTTTGTCATCAAACTAATTTAAATATTAATCAAAGATAACACAAGTAGATGCAAAATACAACTTTTAATTGAAAGTATTCATAATTAAGGGAGAAAAATATTCCAAACCTGCAGTTTTAAACCTTTGAGACTAGCGGAGCAGCTGCCCAGGAGTGGCTGGTTAATCAAAATTACCCTAAGTCTGCAGCAACAGCTCATCCAAGAAGTCACTAACCCACAACAGCAACCAAAGAACTACAGGGCTCAGTGAAGGTCAGAGGTCACGCCTCCACCATAAAAAATAAACTGGGTAAATCCTGTCAGCATGGCAGAGTTCCCAGATGAAATCCACAGCTGAGCAAGAACATTAAGGCTCGTCTCATCTAGATCTCAAAGACTTCTGGGAAAACATTCAGTGGACTAACGAGACAAAAGTTTAACTTTTTGGAAGGTGTGTGCCCCGTTACATCTGGTATAAAGTAACGATGGGTTTCAGAAAAAGAACCTCATACCAGCAGTAAATCATGCTGCTATGTTTTGCTAAAGCATGATGGTCTGGGGCTGTTTTGTTGCTTCATGACCTGAAAGACTTGCTGTGTGTGATAAATGGAGCTGTGGATTCTCCTGAAGGAGAACGCCTAGCTGCCTGAAACCTCCTGAAACCAACCTGGGCTCTGTAGCAGGACAATGATCCCAAACACACCAGGAAGCCTACCAGTTTGTTTTTCTTTAGAAAAACAAATTGAAGATTTGGAGTGACCTAATCAAAGTCCTGTCCTGAAACCTATTGAGATACTGGGGCATAACTTTAAAATAGCTGGGAAAATGCTGGAAAATACTCAACTGGGTCTGAATTTCAACAATTCTCCAAAGATAACTGGCCAAAATATTCAGGAAATATTGAAGCTAACGTGGGAGCGCTAAGGCAGCTCTTCCTGTATTAAATCTCCTGCACCAAGAGCCTTAAATGCACTCAGTATTGATTTATTTTAATCATATTTAATTTTAATATTTTCCTTGAATAAATACCTTTGATAAGGATTAAAGCATCTAGAAGAAGTGGTCTGAGTTGAATGAAAATTGCCCCCATATCCAGAGCAGTGGTGGTTGTGCAAATAATTAGATTTGCAAGGAGCTGATATGTCCAGAATGTGGACCAAAAGGTGTAGACGGTGACATCACAGGCTGAATAATGAGATACAAGCATCCAGATGATATATGCCTAATTTAAAAAAATTTATAACAATTTTTATTCTGATCAGAAAAATGTACCAAAGCATTTGAGGAAAAACTGTAGCCCATCAATTCAGAAAGAAGTCAAACATGGTGGTTATTCAGATTTTTCTAAGCTGGTTTACTGGTGTAGGATCTATAAGATTTTCTGTAATTAATGAATTCTGCTCAATAACAGAAAATTGTGAGGGAGAATATTGAACCGTTAGTTTCTCAATTTAAAGGGTCAGCTCAGATCATTCAGATATTTTCAGTTTGAGTTGTTTTAAAATTCTATAATCGGCTAAAAAAGACTTTGCACATCTGACTAATTGTTAGAATCCATCATTCCCATCATGTTTTATCTTTTTTTACAAGCTCACAATACCACACTGAATTGTGTTAAAATTACATGTACTTTCCTATACTTACTATGCTTTCCGACAGCACAGGAATTACAACCAGTCATAACTAAACCTTATATTAAAAAAATCTTAACAAGGTCTTTGCTTAAGTAGATTTGAGTTATTCAGTGGGGAAACAAACCAGAAAGTCAAGGCAAACAATAAAGCTTTTGGGGAGGCCTAGTCAAAATCTTGATTTAAATTCAATAGAGATGTTGTGGCTCGACCTTGCTCCAAATCATGGCAAAAAATCCTATTATTTTTATGAAGTAATTGTTTTTTCACCTGGTACCAGATTCATTTGGGTTATTATTATAATAAAAACATCAATGACATATTTTAGATAGATATATTTGCTCTGCTCTCTAGTCCACTAGGTGGCGCTAAAGATACTTCTAAATTAGTCAGCGTCCAAATAAATGTAATCGAAGAAGAAGCTACTTCACATCCAGGAGGATTGGATTTATTTTCTCTTGTCATTGGTTTTGTTTTTTCTGTCTACAGAATGAACAAGTTGAGTAAACCCCAGGAGTTTGACTCGTATGAAATTGAGGAACCGAGCGACGAAGAGCGAGCTGAGAGCAGGTATGCTACACATTAGCTTTGAACCATTAGCATGAGGCTAGGAGCTAAAGGCTAGCTGGATGCTAACATGTAAACAAAATGCACGCGGTGGTTATTTATTGAAGCCTAGTCCTAACTGTCAGGGTTTTATGTTGAGAGCATGGATTTATTTCTGGCTATAAGCAGCAGAGTAAGGCAGCGCATGAAGGGTCTTCATTAAACACACTGACAGCTCATGTGATTTTAGTGTTTATGTCCAACACTAGTTGGAGGAAAAAGTCGTTTATTTTTGAATACTCGTATTGTCACCTTTGACCTTACTGCAATAAGGTTAAAGGTGACAAAGGTGTCACAAAAGTATCTCAACTTTTGCGATAGTATCTATGGATATGTCTATTCTACGTTCTATGGGACAGAAAGGAGGGACATAAGGCAACAATGTGTTTCACTTGGTTTCAGCTCGGAGGACGAGCTGGACGTGCTGCTGAACGGAACCCCGGAGCAGAAGAAGAAGCTGATACGGGAGTACCTGACTGGGGAGAGCGAGTCATCCAGTGAGGATGAGTTTGAAAAAGAGATGGAGGCTGAACTTAGCTCCACCATCCGGACCATGGAGGGAACCTGGGGACCAGCAGTTGGTAAGTTGGTTTACATCCCAACTGTCATTCTACAGGGTTTGCGTCTCAATGAATCGAAATGATTCACACTATTTAGAGTTTGTCTGTTTGGAAATTATTCTGTAGAGATTCAGAGGGTTGACTGTTAAAAGTAAATTGCAAAATAATAGCAAAGCGTATGAGAACAGATTTAGAGACATCTTAAATGCAAAATATATATGTGTCCAGTACAGTTTTGGCTTCATTACTGTTCTAATTGTGTTATTCCTTCAGCAAAGGGCCTTATAGTGAGTCTGAATGGTCTAGTTAATAATTAGATGATTATGAAGTTAGTTGATAATTGTTTCAGTAACTGATGAATCAGATTGTTTCAGCCCTAAATGGAACATTGTGAGTCTATTTTCAAATAAACTGACATAAATATTCTGTGACAGATCCAACAGGTGGAGGAAGTGCTGGAGCTTCCTGCGTTTCCAAACCTCAGATGTATGATAAGATATACTTTGATTCTGACTCAGAGGACGACGACACACCAGGTAAGAGATCAGTCTGCACGGTCCATCATGAAAAAGACCTTTTATTCTTTCTCTCTATGCCTAAATCAGCTCAGTTAGGATTACCATAACTGTCTCTGTTTACTAAATGCTAGAATTCTGAGAGATGCTTTTCTTCTAATTCAGAAGTTCACGTCCTCCTAGATGAGGATGTTGTGGCTTTATGAGTTTTGTGTTGTTTAATTCAGAATATTTAAGTTAAATGGGTAAATGACAAATGACAGAAAAGATTTTTCAAAAATGGCATCATTCCATTCATTCCTCCTGTGAGTTGTACAGCCAGAGTTTTTTGTTTTATTTCAAGAATATAGTCATAATATTAGCAGAGTAAAAACATAGTTTTACAAAAAAATAAAATAAAATAAACAAAAACTTAAAATTAGGAGAAGAAAGATATTTAAATGAGAAAAAAGCTTTGATAGATCAGGATGTGATGTGAGCAGCTCAGTCAGTGGTTCTTTCTTCAATTTATTTACATAGTTATTTCAAAGTTCTGCTGCTGATAACACTTGGGTGCTGACGTGTATTGAGTATTAAGTCAAATCTATACCAGAGTCAAATCAACTGACCTGCAGCAGGAAAACTCTCTATTTAATGTTAGAAAGTGTGGAGATAAAAACAGTCACCTGGTTTAAGAGGCCATGTTGAGTCTTGAACAGTGATCTGAATCTGTACTGTAGGCAGCTCCACAGACCGGCGGCGCAGGCAGCGGATTGTTCCCAGTAACGATGAGCTGCTGTACGACCCAGACGAGGACGACAGGGACCAGGCCTGGGTGGATGCAAGGAGGTACCAGCATGTCCTTTTTCCTGCTGTGAAAGTGCAGAACAGCAATGTTTTTCCTCTCAGTGTAAATCGGTGTTCTTTCATCCTGTGAAGGTATAACGGCAGAAAGCATCAGAGCACAGCATCCCGGTCCCAGGCTGGCCAGAACCATCGCCTCCCCAGCAGTGACGCCGTGTTGAACTGTCCTGCCTGCATGACCACGCTCTGCTTGGACTGTCAGAGGTCAGGAGGAACACAACCACCTCTGCATCCACACTGAGCATGTGCAATTCATATGTCAGGCTGTTGGGATCACAGAGACTTGGTCTTTAACATGTTGGTTGTAACCTCTTGGTAAACTTAGAGATTATAGCCAACATGCAACCTACAGTCATCTCCTTTGTTTTGTTTACATTCAAGATGATTTGATTGTTCCCTCAGCAGGACACAAAGTGGTCCACCAGCTCTGTGTGCTCAATCTCTTGTCCATCTCTGATACACCGAGCAACTGCAACCTAAGTATTTCTGTAGATGACATAAGTCAGTCTTATGATGGAAGTCTGAAGTGTAGAGTGTCAAGGAATGGTGAGATACTGTCCCCTGTGGTGCTCCTGTGTTACTGACCACCTGATTAAACAAACAGTCCTTCAGTCTCACAAACTGTGGTCTGTTTGTCAGGTAGTCATAGATCCAGGTGATTGTTGAAGCCTCCATCTGTGTCTTCTGGAGTTTCTCTCAGAGCAGATCAGGCTGAATTGTGTTAAATTCACTGGAGAAATCAAAGAACATGATCCTCACAGAGCTGCTTGCCTTGTCCAGATGACAGTGGGTTTGTTGAAGAAGATGTATGATGGCATCTGCAACTCCATCTCCACGGTGATAAGTAAACTGCAGGAAGTCCTGATGTGAGCTTGTCTACTTATTCGGATGGACTAACAGGAGACTCTCCACGACCTTCATGATGTGGGTTGTCATGGTAACTGGTCTATAGTTATTGATGACTGATGACTGAGTTGTCTTTGGTACCGGAACCAGACAGGATGTTTTCCACAACAACAGAACGTTCTAGTGGGTCAGTATATTGTTGAAGAGATGCTGCAGAATCCCACAGAGTTGCTCTGCAGCTTCAGGCCTTCAGGACTCTGGGACTGACACCATCTGGACCTGCAGCCTTGTTCTGGTTCAGTCTCTCCAGCTGCCTCTTCACTTCTAGATCCAGAAAAATGGAAGCAGCAGCATCTACTGATATGGTTGAAGACAAACTTGTAGAAGCAGAAGAATCCATGGAAACTAGAACATCTGAGGTTTGGCAGGAAAGCTGTAGGTTAGAGGAAGGTAGGATGTGTGTTTGGCTGTGGACAGGAGAGGATGACGATGATGAGCTTGTTCCTGAACTGAACCTGTTCAGGAACAATCTTCCATCTAACTGATCCTACTTTTGTTTGAAGCCTATAATCTTCTTCATCCCTGACCACACATCTCTGATATTGTTCCTCTGCAGTTTATTCTCCTGCTTCTTCCTATTCTTCTCTTTTCTGTCTCCAATTTTGACTCTGAGCAGCTTCTGTATAATCCTCCTCAATAACTTAAAAGAGTGGCAAAAGCAAATGAGATGGATTAGCAGAGTGTAGAACAACTGCTGGTGTCATTCCACCATGAAATATTGTCTTTGCTGCCCAAAAGGTGAGCTGTTAGCATGTCTTTTAAGTCTTGAAACTGTCATAGAGATTCAGTCTTCAGTCAGAGGTATCTTGAGATTAGTTTCAAGACTGACTGCTACTGGAGATCCTTCCCATCCACAGCATCACTGTCCATGACGACAGTTTACTTGGATACTTGGATGATATGAGTTATGGCAACATTTAATTTCCCTTTAGTATAAATAAAGTATTTCTGAATTAAATTTTTAATTGAACGAAATTGTGAGCATGTTGAAAGGGCATGAATATTTTTACATAGTACTGTGTGTGTGTGTGTGTGTGTGTGTGTGTGTGTGTGTGTGTTTAAACTAGCTTCATCCAACAGGAAACCTTTCCATGGTTTCTAATGTGAATGTCCTGTTTCTCCTATAATTGTGGGCTAACAATCCAGTCCAGCCATATTGTAAAGTAGCTGTCATTTGTGACATCTCAAAGCAGTGTTTGATGAATTGGAAACCTTGTTGAATAAATACCGTTCTGTGTTTTGTCTTCACCAGGCATGAGAAGTACCGCACACAGTATCGAGCCATGTTTGTGATGAACTGCACAGTGAAGACAGATGAGGTGCTGCGCTACAAAACGCAGCAGGAGAAAAAGTCCAGGAAGAGGAGGAGAGGCCAGACCGCAGAGGCTGCCAGCCCGAGGCCGGCAGGCATGGACTCTGATGAGATCTACCACCCTGTGAAATGTTCCGAGTGCTCCACAGAGGTGGCTGTGTTTGACAAAGACGAGGTCTACCATTTCTTTAACATACTGGCCAGTCACTGCTGAGGTGGTCTGAACAAGTTCAAATCCTGAATTTCTTTTTTATCTGTTTTTGTTTGTCTGTGGAACCTCATCCAACAGAAACTGTTTTTACCTGTTTTGACTAAAATGATTGTTCTGTCATAAATAGCTGGATTTCCTTTCAACTTTTAGTAAATCCATTTTCCTGCATTAGCATCAGTTTTCATAGAGGTTCACCTCAGCCTGTTGTCAGAGAGCCTTGCACAGCCTAATGAACTACTACACATCCTAGTCCACTTCTGGAGCAAGAATGATTTTTTTCTTTTGCTTGGGAATGTGTTTTAGGTTTATGCTCTGAGGTCATATTGTTAAATTCACATAATTCTGTGTTTTCAGCAACTTTTTAAACAGCTAAAAGAGTTTTAAACAGTTATAATTTTAATATCTGCTTCTTTTTTTAACATCTATCTGATGTACAGTCCTAAAAGCGTTAAGATGTTTTTATGGATTACTTTTCTATGGTGAAATGTTTATGGTCACGGGTCAGTAGAATACAAAAGACAGAGACTTGATGTTGAGAAGTAATCCTGTTATTCATCAGCTGGATTCATATTCCTCAGGAAAAAAAATGAGACATGAGTTTTGCGGGATGGACTTTAATGCTGGGCATAGGCAGGATGGGAAATACCCAGCACATTTGCTGTGCTGGGTATAGGCCACATAGGTGGTCCCATACAGCTACAGCTGCTACAACAACAAAAAAAAAAAACAAGTAATTAACGGCAGCATTGCTCAGCTCTGATTGGTACCCTTTATTATGCTCTATATTGAAAAAACATGTTAAACAAATCTGAAAATATAATCAAAAACCCCACCCCCTGTTTTTCATTCTCCTGGACCTTAAATCAATGTCAATCAAATGCAGTAAAACAAAAAATTAAGCCTACCTTCTCACCAGAACACAGAATAATTATTTTAAAATAACGAATATCTTTTTTTCTCATCAGTCCCATGATTTTTTCACAATTTTTATTTTCCTGTTGCCATTTTGAGGTAGTTGAGAACAGTTAGAGTATTATGTTATGAGCTTTCTCTGTAGTTCTGCTGCTGGAGGACAAACTGACCACTTTTCCTAACTGCTAGAGTTAAATATTCTACTCTAGCTTGTATTCTTTGCTGTTATTCCAGTTAACTTTAATGTTTTCCCTTAGTTTTGGTCTCTTCATAAAAAACACATCTGGCCTAGGGTTATTCTAATAAGTATTAGTATCATAATTATCATTAGCATACTAGTAATATAATACTAGTACTATTACTAGTACTAGTGTTATTCGCGAATCCTGAACCATATTCATGTACATGTCCTGAATTACGTCAGATTCGCTCAATAGAAAACTGAGCTGTGATTGGTTGAAAATAAACACCATACGAAATACAGGAAGCCATTCTGTAAAACGCCGGAAGACGAACCAGAGAACAGGCAGGCTTGGCTTGGTGAAAGCTAAATTGAAGTATTCTGAAATTGGACTATGGCGCTTGGAGACTGTTGGAAGCAGCTGTCCTGGTTTTATTACCAGTACCTGCTAGTGACAGCGCTGTACATGCTGGAGCCCTGGGAGAGGACCGTGTTCAGTATCCTTTTCCGTGTCACAATGATTCAAACTTGCTGCTGGTGGCTGGCTAGCAGAAGCTAATCTTAGCGTTAGGCTAAGTGATAATTTGACACAACTTGAGCTAAATTGTCTTTGAGGTTCACGTCAAGTCAGTAATAAATTTAAACTACTCGAGTTTATGATTAATAGGATTTTCTTCTATGTACTTGAGCAGGAAGGTACGTTTATTTTTCCTATTGCTTTCACCTCTTATCCGAAAGAATACTAAACACTTTTTCCAGCCCATGCTCTGTCCTGAGAATCATGTATATGGACCAAAGTAAGGAAGTTCTCTGAACACAGAGCTTGTTTATAGTTGAAACTGATGGAAACTCTTCCTGTTACGTGACGAACGTAGTTTTTCATTAACCTGGCCCGTTTAAATAAAAACGAGAGAAGAGGGTTTCGGGTTTAACCGATGGATCTGTCATTGCGTCACTGCTTCGTTTTGACGAGACATGACTAATTAATTAAAGCGTTTGTGGTTATTCTTGACCCCAATCTGACTAATCCAGTTTCAGAAACATAAGCTTAAGATTGTGTTGAAAAACAGGTGACTTTAGGATTATTAAAATTATTACTGCACTGAAGTCAGCTTGATTGGGTACGTCATTAAATATGATTAGAGATCCTACAAGGAATCTGTATCTTATTGTTCTCCAAAGACCTGACAGCACCCAAAGCTTGTCACTCTGACATAAACCTTCTGGTGCATTTTTAGTTAAAATATGTTTATTTCAGTGAAGTTACTCTAGATACAGAAATGTTACTCAGGGAAGAGTATTGTTACTTTACAATAAGATTGCTCAGTTAAAAGAATACCTTTTAATTGAGCAATCAGTGTAGTAAAATTACTCTTAAAAGTATTTTTTTTTTTTACAAAAAGATACACAATTATTGCAATTTAGTAAAAAATTGGCATATATTAGTCTGGTGTTCAATCTAAAAGTCAGTATTCTCCACAAATGTCACAATTTAAAAGTAAACAACCTTGGCAACTAAGATCAAGAAACTAGAGTTTCTTGAACTTAAACATTTCTTGAGGGTTTTATTTTTATTTATTTATTTATTTGGCTGAGTTTGAAACCTTTACTTAATTCATAAAAAACTGTACTTTGAATTACTCAAAATTAACTGGGTTTTAATCGAATACCATATTTACAAAACCAGCAACGGTTTAATTCCAAAGACTACTAAATTACTGAATACATAGACAAATGAACTCAACAACAAACATATTTCTGGTACTCTTTTAAGTTTGTTCCTCAGGTTCTTCAACCTTCAGACTGGTGCACAGTGTTATTCTGTCCTTTAATCTTTCCAGCTCTGATCATTCTTTGAACTTCAGAAATGTGGACTATGGACACTGACATTAGTGTGGAGGACGTCTGTGCTGCTGCTACATGTTTAGCATTGAGAAGCTATTTCAGGCTTGAATAGCTTCACTGATAGGCTAACACCTTCAACACAACTTAAACACACTAGTCTTCTCCAGCGTTGCGTCAGATCGGTTTTTGAAGCAGAAATGAACCAGTAGATCAAAACAAGCTGCTTCATCATCACCTCTACTGTTTGCAGATGTCTCTGCGTGTCAGATTTATAGGTGTTCCAGAAACACACAAATATGGAGATTCCAACTCTGGTATGCTTGAAAAGAAAGAGAAAGTTTTTGATCTTCTTCTTCCTCTGACATAGTGTAGATGCCATGCATTAACCTTTAACCCTCACCTTAATTTTTGTCTCTACAAGGAATCTCTATGCAGTGTAATTGTTATTTTATGCGATGCTGCTAATAACTTTGTAATCCCTCGCAGCAGAAAGAGTCTTTTCCCACTAGGAAGTTCTTCCTTAATCTCTGCTTGTCAGACTCCCTGCTGATCTCCGTGGCTGCCATGGCCATCTACACTGGCTACGTCTTTATGCCGCAGCACATCATGGCCATCCTCCACTACTTTGAGGTAGTCCAGTGAGCCGTCTCCTCTGGTGTTCCACTAGTCTAGCCCGTCGTCCATCTGCCTACCACATCCTCCAACAACCCTCCGTTTTTCTGTGCTTGGATGCACGTCCCTGTTTGAAGTCGGACTGTCACAGAACTTCTCTCCTCATGGAATCCAGATCAAAAGTAGAAGCTGGACTTGCTGTGCTGGAGGCCATGTAAGACTACAGCCAGCCGCGGTGAGAGCGGACATTGTAAGCAGTGTTTTACTTGGAGAAGTGCTTAGTTTCAGCTGTTTCACTTTGACTCAAGTGCACTTTACTGTTGGAGTGATGTGTAGTTTGTTGGACTGTGCTTTGTTTTTGCTATCCTCTTGTTGAATATCTCCTGTAGCTGTTTGACTGGCTGAGCAGGATGAGATCTTTAGATCTGCTTTCCATTTCCTGTGACGAAGCTCAGCATTCCTCCAAACTGATCTGGACAATTAAACCATATGCAGCATACAGGGAGAGCCTGTTAGCTCTGTTACAGCTAGTTAACAGCAAGCAGTTTTTTTACTATTAAACATGCTGTAGTTCTCTTTATGGCACACTATCCTTCATATAGATTTTTATTTTTAATCTTATGACTTTTCTTTCAGACTCATCATGTTTAGTTATATTTTATCTTTAGATCTGGATGTTTTTTTTAATTTTTAAATTTAAATTTTTTTTGGAACTCTGAATTGATTGTTGCCATACTCTGCATCCCAAAATTATAGTTCACTTATTGAGTATTAAGAAACAATCTGCAAAAATTTAACATTTTTCTCTCCATCATGACTTTTCTGATTCTTAACTTCAAATCTATAAACATACAAATATCTGTAAAATGAATTCCATTAACCACTACTTTGAGGAATTCTAGCTCTAGAGTGAAGCTCTTCATAGATGAGTTATAAACTGTGAAAAGCTGACAAATTCCTTTACAGGTGGTAGATATAGGAAATGTGTTGCAATGAAATGATTGTGAAGAACAAAAACATCTCTTTGAACTTCCTGTAACTCAAGATATGCTTTTTAATAATACTTTCTATTTATATTTGACATGTAAAATAATGTTAACCCTCCTGTGGTCCATTGAACCCCTCAAGCTTTTGACCCTATACGCAGTCCGGTGGGTCACACTGACCCTGTTTGTGCTTCCCCGTTGTCTGTCATGGCAAGACCACAGGAGGGTTAATCAATTCAAGGTTTAGGTTGTTTTTCAGTTTTCCTTTATTGTTCATTCCAGAGATTTAATTGTGGTTTTTGTATTTGTTTAATCTCTGAAATGCTCTAACCAAACCTCAGGCATCATTATGAGCAGCAGTTACCTCCATCCCCGTTTTAATTGTTCTGTTTGCTGGTGTCAGATGGTGTTTTTCTGGTTAAATTGCAAAATTGGACCAGAATTTGTTTTCTGAGAGCCAAAGTTTGTGAGAATTTGGGGTCTATTCTCAGTCCAGTGCAGCTCCTTATATGTGATCTCAGTGGACCATAACAATCTGTTCCTCCAGCACTGGATCAACACATCAGGAAGGATTTATTGGACTGTCGAAAGGAAGACTCAGTGGGAAAGAAAATCAGTCAAAATAAGGCCTAATCTAATTAAGTCTAAGCTAATTTGTCCTTATAACAAAATGTCAGATATCCTTTCTATATTTTGGTTGCATTTATTAGCAACATAAACTCCCACTGCCACAGCTAACACTTTCTCCTGCTAAAATATGTACTTATCTTGAATGTATATATTCTTGTATACATCTTTGTAAAGTTTTGTAGTCAGATAATTTGACTTAAGGAGATGTTTTGTTGAAGTCATTGTAATACCATTCTATATATCTGAAATGATTAAAGTTATACTTGTTTTACCTACTTTTGGTTTTCATCATGTTTAAAGTTTAGTATTGTAAGATGACCTTTGGTAAAATCTGAAACATGTATTTGTTGTCTATTGATTGAAAATATAAAACATTTTCTTGCATTTTTAGACAATGGAAGAAAAATGATTTTAGTTCAGTCATGAATGACACACAGACCATATAAATAAGGTGGTGAGCTAGTTCAGAAAAACTATAAAGTAGACAAAATGAATGGTGGTGATGAATCACACATACAATAATAGAGGGAATTTTTCCTCATGTAGCATATTCAGTATGCTACATGCATGCTCAGTATGAACTATTGCTCCAAAGCAGGGGTGTCAAACTCCAGTCCTCGAGGGCCGGTGTCCTGCAACTTTTAGAAGTGCCTCTGCTGCACCACACCTGAATAGAATAATTAAGTCATTAGCAAGGCTCTGGAGAACTGAGGAGGTAATTAAGCCATTTGATTCAGGTGTTTTGTACCTGTGGCACATCTAAAAACTGCAGGACAGCGGCCCTTCAGGACTGGAGTTTGACACCCCTGCTCCAAAGTCACAATGCAAACAATTATCTGCTGTCATCACATCAGTGTTTTCCTAAGAAAACATTTTAAGCTAATTTGAGTAATGAACTGAACAACTGGAATGGATTGAAATGAGTTTTTTTTTTAAGTGCCTTGAGATTACATTTTGTCATCTCAGTTTTAGAGCAACACTAAGGAAAACAGTTGTAAAGTTCTATAATAAACTGAATTGAATAAAATTGCTGGTTAGCTTGCAATTGTACAAAATACAACTATGGGGTAAAAAAAACCTGCAGATACTGTTTATCAGATGTTGCTGTTTAGCATAAACTTTAGATTTGAGACTTGTGTTTGGTTAACAAAGTATACATTACTGTCAGTCACAGTCCTTCAGAATCAAATATTTCAGTGGAATTACATAGAAAATGAATGTGGGTCATGACCCACTTATGGAAGCTTGGGTTTGTCATTTGAAATGTAAATGTAATCAAATGTATTACAGGAGGTAAGATTTAAGTTGCATGATGTCAATAACCCATTTCTTGAGAAATACGTGGAATAGTGAAACAATACAAACGTTGTGTCAAAAACATATAGTAAGAAAACGACCTCACCCAGTCATGTTTGACCCACGTGTGCATTTAGGGTTAGAAAGTGCTGAATGAAATACATTCCACACTTTTTGCATCTGTGAAACCTCATCACTTTCCGTCCGCTTCACACCTATCTTCTACTCTGTGTTGCTCTTAAAACGACAAAATCACTGCACATTTTTGGTAAAGTTTGGGGCTGCAAGAAAAAAAAATATTACAAAGTTTAAATACCTTTGCAAACAACTAAATTTACTCCGTGACTTTGCGCAGCAATCGGCGTTTCTTACGGTCTCTGCTAGCCATATAAAAAGAAAGGAATCGACACGCAACTTCTATTGAGCTAGTTCTGTTTTGAGCTGACTGATTATTTATTTCAGAGTGCTGTTAGAAGTTAATTATGCCCATGTCTAATGCTAATGCCCATAATTTCCTACGCCTGCTATATTATTCAGCTGTAACAACAGTTAGTTTCTCTGCGCGTGGCGAAGATCAAGTCCACTGCCAACAGGAGGAACTGTGCTCGTGAAGTCGCGAGGGCTACATGTTCCCCACGTTGTTCTCAATGGCGCCGAGAACGCCCAGTGCGCGAGCACGTCGAAAACAGCTCGTCTTGTCTTAACAGTAGAACATATGTTCAGCTCCACTGCTGACGAGGAGAACCCACAACCTCTGAAATGCTGCGCGTCTGGCTTTACATTAAAGGCTCCCGAGTCCCGATTACTTTACCCAAAATATAATTTTAATAAGAAATGTGACGTCACATGTTGTCATTAAAGCCAGTGAATCCCCTCTCCTGCCTCCGTTCCTCAACTCCCGTTCAACTCACAGCAAACATCACATTCAGCACGTCCCACACCGCTCTCACATTCAGCACACACGTTCTCTGTGAAGCAGCGAGAACAACAGCGGAACATGTGGAACCTGCTTTTCAAAATAAAGCTCTAGTATCACTGTTGAGATATGTTGGTTTAGTTTCATGATGAATACCAGGGCCGTGCAGAGACCACTAAAAACAAAAAGCAACAAAAAACAAATTATTTTAGTATATGTTATTATGTGTCAGAAGAGGGCTTAGAAAATAATAATACCAAAAAATAAAAAATTGACCAAAAGGGCACTTGGGGGCAATGAACAAAAGGGGCAGGTGCTCAAGCGCCTCCACCCCCCCCTCTGCACATGCCTGATGAATACTGTAGTTGTCATATAATAAAAACATCTCAAACACTGATACAAACAGTAGGATTGGCGGGTAAATGTGTGAAAAGTGAAATGTGCTCTTCCTTCACTGTTGGCTCATCTGCAGAACAGGACGAGTCCAAACAGTGGAAAGGATCATCAGGACTGAGCTTTCCTCAGGATTTCTACAGATCTAAGGTCAAGAAAAGGGCAACCAACATCTCTGCAGACCCCACACATCCTGGACATGAACTGTTTAGACCTCAGAGCGCTGTTAGCAAAAAGCATCCAGCCAGGGGTGAAAGTAGTTTTAAATTCTTGGTGGTACTATGACAAAAAAAATTAATAAATAAAAAAATATATATACATACGTACGTACGTGTGTGCGTGCGTGCGTGCGTGCGTGCGTGCGTGCGTGCGTGCGTGCATGCATGCATGCATGCATGCATGCATGCATGTATGTATGTATGTATGTATGTATGTATGTATGTATGTACGTACGTTTGCAGGCTTGGGTAGCTCTTGAACTGCTACAAAATAAAGCTGTATTTCCTTCAAAATAAAGCTACAAAATAAAGCTGTATTTCCTTCAGCCCACTGGCTGCAATGTTGACACCATGAGATTCCATAAGATCTAAATTCTGAACTACCGGCATGGAGTGCATCCCAGTTTTCCACATCTGGCATATAACCATTCATTTTAGCTTTTAAACTGGTTCTATTGATCCTGTGTCCAGACAGAGAGACAATCAGTAGCCCAACATCATGACCTGTTTGTTCTGAAGATCCTGCAGCTTCCACTTCTCTTCCTAACATGGCGCCTCCTCACCCTGAATCTCATAATAGGAGGAACCACAGAGCTCTGTTAGGTTAAAGCTCGTCTTCTGAAGTTGGGATATTTTTCCTCCAACAGGTTCCAGAGGAATCACCTCAAACCAGATGTTGGACTGGATTTTATTTCACTGTCATTTGTGAATGTTAGAGCCTCATTTTCAACAGTGGAGCTATAAAGGTTGAAAAAGGTTATCATTTTGGAGAAAGTCTCATCAACATCAATATTTCCACTAAATAAGAGTAAAAAAAATTGTTTGATAGAGGAAAAGCTTCTCAGGCTCTGAGCCCAACAGCACCAAACTATTTTTTTTTATTATTAGACAATTAATTTAATTTCATATAATTATCGCGGTAGAAGCCATTTGTTTGTTAAATACTTAATGAAACATATTTACCGTGTTTGATGTTTGTTGTGAATGACGTATAGTCACAAAGAACGAGGTAATTAGTCCAAGTTTATTGTTTATTGAACGTTCAGAAACTACAGCGGCTGTGATGCGCCAAGATAAAGGTAAACAAAGGTAAAAACCTGAACAGGTGATCAACTCTAAACCACTCGCACCTTTTTACTCTCCGTCTCTCTCTGTCATTTAAGCACATCCGTTGCCATGGCAACTGCTGGCTCCTGGAGCCGAGCACTGATTACATTAAAAACATAACATTCAGTCCGTTTGCAGGCTTGATATTTATTTTTGCGATTATTAATAAGCGCTCCCTGAACACAGCACACAACTAAATTGATTAGTTAATTTTAAACTCCTGCTCTGCTCGTTATTTTGGTAATGGAACTGAAACCACAGAATTGCGCAACACCTTGTTGAAACAATCAGTGAGATTATTATTGTTGTTGGGTCATTAATTTGAACACGTTTTATTGATTTTTTTGTTGTTCTTAAATAACGTTACAAACGTTTTAACCCAGTCAGAGGACGTGCTGGTCTCAGAGTCCTGGCGGCGTTCAGTTTGTCACCTAATGCCGAGATCGACTCAAAACCTTCCGCGATCGATGTATTATTGGACCGGTGCTCTAGCAAAGCACGAACAGTTCAGAAACAATATGAAATGGGGAAAAAAGTTATTTATTAACTGATTAAGTAGTGTTTTAGATTGTTCTTGAAAAAACAATCAGTCACGGCTAATTAGTGGGTGAACTCACGGCTGCACAGTGAACCCATTGATTCTTTACAGCAGACAGCAGCTCCCCTCTCTTGCAGGTACTGCGTACCCCCACTAAATCTTTAAAGGGTATGCAGTCCCCTGCCGTACCCCCTTACCTTCACCCCTGCATCCAGCAGAGAGAAAGCTTCTTCCACCATGATGTTGATTCCTTGTAAATATGCACTAATTCAACCTTGTCTCCCTCTTTTTGTGAAAACACTGTATATAGGAAGAAACAAAATATAGATTTTTTTAGTTAGCCTTTTTTATACATTCATATTTTGAAATGTTTACAGTGAGGGGCTAACAGCTAACATCATTTAGACCTAAGAGCCCTGCCTCTTCTATCTTCATCTACTTGTTGCAAAAGCTGGATTCTGAAAATTGCTGAACTATTTCTTTCTTTCATTTTTTTAACTAAATTTTTCCACTGATTTAAGAGAAGAATGGGAAAACTATACATCCATATGCCCATCTTTGGATTTATTTATTTTATTTTTTTAGCATTTTTAGTTGCTTATCTGCTGTTGGAATGTAATTACTCTACCGTGAAACAAACAAATTAATATTTTGATGCTATTCCATTGTTTTTTGTATATTGCATACACTCATGCATGGAAGAGTGTATGGTAGGAGAGGTGTGTGATGTCATTTTGAGATTTAAAGTTGACATTTTATTTTGTAGTGCTACCGGAAGCAGTATGCAGGCAAAGTGGCTGCCTCTGCATTTTCAGTGTTTATAACGTCCCTGTGGTCTCAGGAGCTGTGAAACGTTTTCTGACAGCAGATCAACAGGAACATCTGTGCTTCCACTCGGTCTCAGCTGAGTCTCTGACCGCTGTCCACACACGCAACTTTTCTTTCTCTGTTTGTAAAATTTAGCGGAACTTTTTAAACACTCTACCTCAGTTCAAGTCCGCCCGTCAAAATGCCCTTTATTGAGAACGTGTCGTACACGGACTTGGAGCGGCTGGCTCTGGAACGGCTCATTCCGGCTCTCCTGTCCCACGGCTTCTGCTACGTGGACGGTCTCCTCGGGGATCTGGCCGGAAGCGCCGTGTTGGACCAGGTGGTGGAGATGCACCGCTCCGGACAGCTCCAGGACGGCCGGCTGGCCGGCTCTATCCCGGGCGTCAGCCGCAAGAGCATCCGCGGGGATCAGATCGCCTGGGTGAGCGGCGCGGAGCGCGGCTGCGAGGCGATCAGCTTCCTGCTCAATCTGATTGATCGGCTCATCTCCGTGTGCGCCAGCCGCCTGGGAGACAAGGAAATCCGGGAAAGGTCTAAGGTAAGGACGCCCTTCATTAGAAACTTTAAAAAACGCTGACAGAAGCTTTGTTCAGCTACATTGTGTTGGCCACACTGGAGAACAGTTTGTCCCATCAGTGCTTTAACGTTTTAGAAAACAAAGGCAATCAGACTTAGATTTTAGAACCTCTGTGTTTCTACTTTTCTACTTGCTTCGCTTCTCAAACCTACTTCTTTATTTTATACTTGCCCTAAATTAGAGATGCAGCCTCCTGAGAACATCTATGCTTTCTATAGATGTTCATTACTTTTTTTCTATTTTTCTGCTTGATACAACATTTGTATATACATTACATGCAAAATACTCGCAGGATAACCTACAGCTAAACAATAAATACATTTTATGCAATGTCCTATAAATGATAGGATACAGATTAATTTTAATCTGCATCCTGCATCCTTTGTTCTACAAAGAAATTGTGACTAGGATTTTTGTCCCAGAGACGAACAGATAGTGTTGAAGTGTGAGTCTGACTCTGTGTTGGACTGATGGTCACCAGCCTGGACCACCAGCTGGAGGACTGAAGTTTGAGATGAGAAGTAACATTTATCCCCCCCTGTTGGAACGCTTCTGTCACTGTTGCTTATCTACAAAATGTGCAAACAGGATCAGGAATGAGCAAAAGCTTTACAAACCACAGAAACCGGAGCCTTTTTGCATGTATGGTCTGCGAGGCATTGCTGGGGTCCTTCTGCAGACAGTTGTGTCGAAGCAGAAACCAAACGTCCACCAGCTGGTCAGAGCTGACCTCCTGTCAACAAGCTTCCTGAGACAGACAAATCCTGGAATGGTCGGGTACGAAATGAACAGAACCTGTAAGGTGCAAGGTGGCAGAAGAAGCAGCACCTGCCCATAGTCAACAGTTTGGATGGAGAAAAAGGACAAAGTGCCAAAAAAGGCTGATAATAAAAGAGAGAAACCCAGTGAAAAAGCTACAGTAAACATCTTTAGTTTTAACTTCATTGTGTTACTGTTTGTTTGTTTGTTTGTTGTCTTAGCAGAGCTGCAGCATCTACAGCAGCAGCTCCACATTTCTCTTAGGCTGCCCCCTTTTGGCGACAGCCATTCATTACATACACATGCAGACTTCAACACACACTTCAGACCTCATTAGTTCTGACTTGTTCAGAATACAGGGAAGCTTTCTGTCAGAAAAACGATGCATTAAATGAGCAGAGATGTTCAAACCTCTGGTTACAATCCTGCAGTGGATTTTAGGGCCATCAGATATCCGTCTGTAGTCATCACTGTCTGCGCCCTGTGGATGGTAGACTGAGAATGTTGCTGAGGTCCGATACGGCCATTATGATGATCAATGATCACTAGTTTGTTTGGAAAACTCTCCTGAGCCAGAGTTTAGATAAAACACAATAAAACACCAACTCCCACTGGTGAGACTCACGGCTTCATCTCTCCCTCGATCTCCCACTCATTCAGATTTTCACTGCCTCACTTCTTCTCAGAACCAATTCAGGCTTGCTCACTCACACAGATTTACAGTAAACTAAACACACACACACACACACACACACACACACACACACACACACACACACACACACACATTCCCAGCATGCCTGCCCATCTCCAGCTCCAGCAGTCTACAGTAAGGCCTTATCAGACATCTGTTTGGATCAGGTGGAACGTTGGGAGGGGGTGTTAAGGGAAACAAGTCTACACACACACACACACCCATACACTCACACACATAGTACCTCTAGGTGGAAAAAAAAAAAACTTTGAAAAGATGATCAACATTTCCTTGGAAAACCATAAGCCCCTCCAACTTAAACAGCATATTTCTCACCTGTTTGATGTAAATTTGTCATTTTAATATGATAAATGATTTTAGCTTTATTTGGTGGAACAGAGCTAAACTCAGTAGAATTCAGACAGCTTTGTTTTTAGAATGTCAGCTATCAGGGCCGGCCCAAGCCGTTTTGGGGCCCTAGGCAGATTTTCACTGGGGAGCCCCATACACAATGAAAACATGTGAACTTCAGATTCTTTATCATTCCTAAGCTACTCCCTAGTCTCACAGATTTGTTTTGGTTGCATTTACCCAGAATGCACTAGGCTAGACTCCACTTCCTGCTTTTGGAACAGTTTCTGGTCTGCCTGGTTGACCAGAGACTCTGGTTCTCTTCAGCTGAAGTGAACTTTTGGTCTGCATTTCCAGAGAACTGCTCAGAAACACATTTTATTTAAAATATTTTGGTATGATGTAAATTAATTACGTCATACCAGTGATGTAATTAATTTGATTTTAACCTTACAAGAGAAGAATAGATTTGGATTTTGAAATGCAGAGTAGTATTTTAGTGTGTCAGTCATATTATTTAAATTATTTGAAAGCAAATTTAGATAAACACTAAATTTAACAGTAAACAAGTTTGATGCCTCATATTTCCCCAGCAGTGACAGCAGCCAATAGCAGGAAGAAATCAACTCTAACAATGTGTAGCAACTCAAAAAATAACACAGTTTTTTCCATGTGTAAATTGTAGTTTGTTTTATTCAATGTTATTTAAAATATGTATTTGTTATTATGCTAGCTAGGTGCTCTTGGGGAGAATCTAGCTCCCACACCACCCCCAGGTGGTGTAAAGGCCCTAAGCAGCCGCTTAACTCACATATGCCTTGGGCCGCCTCTGTCCAGGAGCAAAACGTGAACTTTTCAAACAGAATGCTTTGGAATGAGCGGCTCTTTTATTTGTTCTTCACAAACTGAAGCAGTAGCAGTAGTTTCACATAAAGGTCACGGCCCAGTGAGAGTCTGTTTGTTGAGGTGTTGGAGATTGGCACAGAAGCAGTGGAAAGATGTGGGCAGCTGTGCAGACGGCCTGCAGCTCCACGCGCCTCACGTAGCTCTGTCATTAAACCATCAACAGGCTGGACATCAGCCAAACTGCTGCTCAGAGCTCCACCACCCAACCACCACCCAGGGCTTTCTTTGTAAATAAGATAAGATAACGTTTAAACTTGGAGGCGTTTGATTTTGAATCTCTTTCTTCAGCTGGGCTCCACTTCCCCTCCTGTGTGTTTCTACATTTTTTTCACTTCACTTGTGTGGCAATGATGATAAAAATGCTAGTGAGTAAACAAGCTTGCGTGATCTTCCAGCTTCCGCTTGGCGCAGCCAGACCAGGGTGCCAGATCAGTTCACCAGCTCTTTATCAGTGCTGGGGGTTTGTTGTCATCAGCAGACGAGAGGAGCTGACGTCAAGACAAACACTACATTTTAGTGTTTCACACTAAACCTCCACAGTAAAGAAGTCACTGCAATGACTGCAATGTGTGCAGCAGTGATTTTCCAGAGAACTGCTCAGAAACAATTTTTACTAACTATTCTATTTAAAGTTGAATGCATGAAAATTCTGCAGGGCAGTAGTTTAGTTGGCCTGTTGGATAGACTGTCTTCACTGGGTTTATATTTTAATGGTGGAGATAGCAAGGCAGAGAAAGAAGCAAAGACAGGAAAGACATAGAAAAAAGTAGGTTAATTGTAATCTGTATCATAATCTTAATGTCCTGCAATTGAATCATTTAGAAGTTTCAACATGTCTTTCTCCACTGAGGTTCACACCAGCCCTGTTTCGTCGTCTTTAGTCTAACTCTGGTCTGTTTGTGTACAAAGTCTGGTTTATTTCTGGAAGTGTGAATTGTAATCAAACTCTGATGCAGACCAAAAGTTCACTTCAGTTGCTGTTCAACCAAGCAAACCAGAGACAGCTCCAAAAGCAGGAAGTGGAATCTAGCCCAGTGCATTCTGGGTAAATACAACCAAAACAAATCTGAGTCTAGGGCTAGCCGGAGAAATGGCTGTTTTGTTTTTTTTTAGTTTTTTTTTAGCACAAACAAAAGAGAAATGCTACAACCGCTAAAATCTAATGCTACTACGTTTTTGTTAACATTTTGTAAAGAAGGAAATTGGAAGCTTCTGTCTTCTACAGATGTTTTGTGACACTTCCTTCAGTGGTTCTTGGTGCAGCGCCACCACAGGCGAGGAGGCAAACAAGTTTTTCAAACTGCAGCAGCTAAAAATGGAAGAAATGTTAAAATTTTGATCTTCAGTCAAACAGAGTCTACCAGACTATTGGGTGTGAAAACACCCCACGTCTGCTTGAACAGCAAAAATCCTGGCAGGACACAAAGTCCAGGCAGGCTGGGAGTGAATATTGTTCCATCTTTCATGTTTCTGCTGCCTGTTACTAAACCCAACATGTCCACATCTTGAAGCTGAGAGGCACAAGCACCTCTACCCTGAAACTCACTAGTGAAATAGTGAAACAACCTCCAACTGGTTGTTTTGGTTGTTTCACTGCTTTCAATACATCCACCTATTTGGTGGATCACAAATAACTGAATCAGCTATTTGTGGCATTGACTTTGTTTTTATTTTCTGTGGTAGGAAGTCCACAGTTTGTATTGACCTTTACAGTCTCATATTTGATAATCATATCCTGGTCTTAGCCAAGTAAACACTTCCTGCTCAGGTGTAAAGGTCACAGCCAATCAGAACGGGCGTGCAGGGTAAACAAAGCTCCTTATCCTCTCTTAAACAAGATTTAACATGTAGAAAACCAATATTTACAGCTTTGTTCCAACCAGAAGTTCTTATCAGGTTGATATAAAATTGTTGGCCTGTTGTAGCGAAGTGAGAGACGTCTCACTGCTAACGATGCAACATGCTTCTGCTCATTCTCACTCAAATGCCAGATGTAGAGCGAGTATCACAGCTCTGAGGTGATTGATTTAGAATGGGATCTTTGAGGAAGATTAATGCGTACGTGACCTGGGATTGAATATTGCCCCAGGATATGAGCTGAAGTTAACCCTCACATGCCCACGCTTTAATAGCTATCTTCAACACAGCTTATATTTACAGTGTAAAGTCTAACCCGCTTTCCCTTACCCCAAAATATCTCCCATTGACTCCTGAAGTTCAGCCCTGTGTGGATTTGTTTTTCTTAAGGACTCGTGGTCCAAACTAGGCCAGTCCTACGTAACAGCACAGCTAAAAACGCCCACACACAGACCCACGTGTGGAAAGATGAGTAGGCATGTGCACTATTTGTGTACGTGCTGCTGAGGGTGTAGGCACACAACTTCATGACACACCCCTGATGTGCACCAGAATATTAGCAAATAGCTCTGCAGGCAGGCGGCTGTGCAGGAAGCTTCTGCTGCTGCTGATATTCATCAGCTTCTGAGTTGGTGCTGATGGTGTGAAGTTCTCACTCTTCCTCACTATTTCCACCGATATTTTTTTCGATGGAGACATTTAACACTTTTTGCTATCAACTTTGATGATGTATTCTCTTGGATAACTCGTAATGTCTTCCACCGGTCCGATGCTTCCTACTTATGTGAATCTGTTTGTCTTTAGGCCATGGTGGCATGCTACCCAGGAAATGGGACAGGCTACGTGAAGCATGTGGACAACCCAAACCGTGATGGACGCCGTCTTACCTGCATCTACTACTTGAACAAGAACTGGAACCCAAAGGTGCTGCAAGCTCTACTGTCTACTGTTTATGGCCATGATGGCTTGAATACAGCATAATGATGGTGAAATGAAAACATCAAATTTTAAATTGTTGAGCCAATTTAAAATCGGAATGACACCGCCCTTCAGTGACTGTTGTTTAATATTTCGACGTGTTTGTGCTGACAGGAGCATGGTGGTGTCCTCAGGATCTTTCCAGAAGGAAAATCATACGTTGCTGACATCAAGCCGCTTTTTGACAGACTCCTCATCTTCTGGTCTGACCGCAGGAACCCACACGAGGTGCAACCCTCCTATTCCACCAGGTAAACCTCAGGAAAAAGCGTGAAGGTTGGACATAGCAACAAATTATTTATTTAAAAAAAATGTACATCTTGAATAGATGGGATCCACTAACACCTGAGACTGTCTCTAAAATGCATTTAACTACCTATTCCAATAGTTCAAACACTAAATACACACAGTGGAAAGCATCTTGGCAAATACACAAAGGCTAACATACATGCTTATCTCCGATCTTACATGTCAGCAGAAAATGAATGGTGTACCTGGACTGTCAGCTTTGCAAATGCCAGGAAATAATGTTTCAAGTAGCATTGCATTATGTACAATAAAAAAATCTGAGAAATTGAGCCACAAACAGGCAGGGCTCCACTGAACCATTCTTGCAGATTTTATATTTGTAATTTGTGAAAAAGATGCTGAACTCAGTGTTGCATTGGTTTCAGGTATGCCATCACAGTTTGGTACTTTGACTCTGAGGAGCGAGCCCAGGCTAAGAAGCGCTTCAGAGATCTAACAGGTAACAACTCTTTACCTCTAATGCTCTTTGTAAAGTTAGTACCAAAAATTATAGTTTTATCTTCAAACATTCACCTGGTTCAGCTCCTATTCTGCTTATTCTGTTCTTGACCTTAAAGCTTTTCTTTTCGTTTCAGCTTCCACAGAGCAGCAGGGCAGCAGCTCTAGTTGATGGTGAGGAAACACTGCCACCTGGTGTTTGGAGAGAACATCACACTTTCACTGAGACCCAGCTTTTCAAACGGCTGAATCAACATAGTGGAGGATAAATAGGAAGATGAATTGTAGGAAGCACGGATGGGTCTTGTGGTCTCCAATTCTCCGAAATACGAATTTCCGATGCTGCTCTGACCGTGTCAAGGCTGAGACAGAGCTGGCAGGACTGCATCTGATTAACCAGAGGAGCTGTTCTGGACTTCTTCCGTTGTTTTTAAATGTTTGTGTAAGGTTCTGCCAACTCCTGCTGAGTACCCAGCTGAGACTCCAGCCTTGATGTCACAGCTTCTGACAGAAAGAGAAGAGTTGGCAGAAAAGCCTGACAAGTTTACATGGACGTGAAAACGGCGAGCCTATGAGACAAATGTTGTTTTTCTGAAGAAGGTGGCACAACATGTATGATGCAGGTTTACAAACTGGGAGGAAAAGACATTATGTAATGTCTGAGTATAAACGAACCAATGAAAGCTGAATTTAGGAAAGTCTTATTAAAGCATATGTTGCGTCATACCTGACACTTCACTCAAATTTGAACTTTTTTGTGAATTTTGTTTTTAAGAAATGTTACAGATTTCCCCACAACATAAATGGCTTACAGAGGCAAAGTTAAACAAGAAAACCAGTTAAGCAGAGATTGAATTATATCGTATATAATGTAGACTTTTTGTAATGCAGGAAAGAAAAACACACATTTGTTTACAGACCATTATGAATTTAAGATTCATGTACAGATCAATTAAACACAATTGATCTGCTGCTTTGTTTGCACTTAACGTAGACATTTTGGGAAGGTCACAGAAAGAAATGGCTTACAGAAATTTCCAAAATTACAAATACATACTTATAATTCATTACAAGAGCACAATCTTGAAATGCAAAAATAAATGTCCTTGATTTCTGGACTGTTTTTCATCTCCATTGAGCTCCAGTCCCAGTTTAATGAGATAAGGTAATCCTACAACTACTATCAATTTTATTTACTAGGATTTAACTTGAAGTCTGAGATTCCAACAGTAGGAATGTCGCTCTAAAAGGTTCTGCTTTGGGAGACGGGGGCCTACTGTTAAAAAAAAACACCAGATGTGATAATGAAACAAGGTAACAAAACTTTCTTCAGCGCCTCAGAATAGCAACCTACTGGCCATGGATTTAGTCAACAGCTGCTCCGTCACACTGCGGATGGAGCAGCTCCAATTTCTGGAAATGTGGCTCTTTTTTTTGGATGATAATCCAGGTACACACCAGGATACCCAGTTATAGTTTCATGCATTGCCTGCTTGTCCATGGCCTTAGATAAATGAATCCAGACACAAAAGAATCGCAAACATTTCCTAAAATAATCTAATCTGTTACTGTACAAAAAAAAAAGTTTCTGGTCTTTAATTCAAACTAGATAGAGTTCATTGTCTTTGTATCAGAACATTCATTTTAGATTGGGGTATTGCAGTTATTATTTTATTTAAAAAGCATTAAACATGTAAAGGTGTCTTTCTTTAAAATAATAATAAAAAACACTCCCCTAGGTGAGCGGCTCCTGTTGTGTGTCCACCAGGGGGAACTCTAATGATTCTCCTGAAGCTCTGACAGAATCTGTGTGAAGCTGCAGTGGAGGAGAGGAAGGAAGAAAGGAAGAAAACTTCGTCCTCCATCAAATTGCTCATGTTATCAAGTCCTAGTCTGAACGTATAATGAAGTTCAAGCATTCTTATATTAATATGGGTTTATGCTTTGACTCCGTGATGCTGAAACATAAAATTTGTCTTCATTTTGAGCTTTCTAGAAGAAACCAAAATCAAAAGTAATATTCAGAACTGTTCATGGTTCCATCCACCTCTTTATCTATCAGAAGAAAAGTAATCCCAGAGTGACCCCAGATCCATGATATTAACCTTTTCTCTTTTTTGAACCAGTAATTTCCCTGAAACAAACTTTCTTCTCCAGAAAATTTCTTCTTCTGCAAGAGGTCATAAAGGTATCCATTTCAAATGTTTTGTGAAAAAGACACTTCTTTTAAATGTGTATTTTAAAATGTTTAATAACAATATTTTTGGTGTTTTTGGAGAAACATTTACATATTGTTATATTTTCCAAACTGAGAGAATATTAAATCTTAGTTTAGAATTTAATTAACATAAAAGTGAACATTGACAATGAAGAAAGTCGTTTTATTGGCTGTTGTTACACTATTTAGCCTCTGGATGTCACTGTATCTCCACTTTTATGCAGTCTCCATCAGCTCTGACATTATATGTTAGTTATTTTCAAGAACTTGAGCATTACAAACTGAATTGGAGAAAATATGTTTCATATGTAAAACATACAACAAAAGCTTGAAATGCAAATGTTTTAAAATTCTAACCACCTTTTAAATTGACTTAAACATAAGCTGACGATTAATTATTCAGAACTGTACAAACTAAATACAAAAGCAAAAACACAAACTAAAACTCTGAAGTTAAATTTTAGACAAAAATCTGTTGGTTACATTTATGTAATCTTATGCTGCCACTCAAAATTACAAATGTGTTATTACTGAAACTGAGGATCAATATCCCACTTCAACTCCAGGAAGATCCATTTCCATCAGTGGATGATGATTATGACCAGGTGGTGTGAGCATGATTGATGATTATCTGAGTTACAGATTTTTACATTTTCTAAATGAGAATTTTTTTTAGGTGCTACATAAAAGACTTCAAATAAGAAACACTCATACTGTACCTAAAACATTCAAAGTAGTTTCCATTAAGAACTTTAAGTTGACAGTCATTTGTCCTGTAGATTTGCCACAAGTTGTCATCACAAAGATCTCCCAGAATCTGACAGTAAAAAATCTTGGAAAATTGTCGTTTGGCATAATTGATCTATATTTGACATTGGTCTGCTGTAATTTCACCTCACATGGTCTGCAGAAAGATGCCTCTCATAAACCCATCCATCCATTTTCTAACACCCTTGTCCCTAGTGGAGTCGGGAGGTGCTGATGTCTATCTCTAGCAAACGCTTTGGGCGGGAGGCGGGGTACACCAGTTTGTCGCAGGGCAACACAGAGACAGACAGGACAAACCACCATGCACACACACACACACGCACACATGCACGCACACATGCACACACTCACACCTAAGGAAAATTTAGAGAGACCAAGTAACCTGACAGTCATGCTTTTGGACTGTGGGAGGAAGCCAGATTACCCTGAGAGAACCCACACATTCACAGGGAGAACATGCAAACTCCATGCAGAAAGACCCCAGACCGGGAATCGAACCCAGCTACCAACTGCGCCACTATGCAAACCCCCTCTCATAAATCTTCTTTTGGGAAAAAAAAAAAACTCCTCAATTGGATTGAGAATAAGAGAGAATGGTACATGAAAGAATGATTGATGTCTGATTGTATCAGGTGTTCATTTGAAACCTGACCACACAGGATGGGATATGTTGGGATGTGACATGTTCTGGATCCAGAGCTGACTCACCAAGCATCACTACATGGAGCTGAGCGTTATAGGAGCCAAGAACCTATGTTGGATGGTCTATGTCCCACCATACCACAGCTTCTGTCCAGCTACTTTGATCATGTTCATCTTATCTCCTCTCTGCCTGACTTTGGCTAGGTTACTGCATGCCTAATCCACATACATACAGTATATTAATGTGATGCCCATCAGAATCCAGGGCCACCGTGGTCTGGAGGAAATGCAGACATTTCCTCCACACTGATGACAGCACTGATGAGGTTCCAGTTACTGTTCACAAGCACCAGGAACAGCCAACATGGCCCTGAACATATCTGAATGTCATGCTGGTGTTTCTCTCAGCAGGTTGTTTTAGGGACTGCTGCTGCCTTTTGCAATAGTTGGAAAATTGATTGTGGGTATGTGATATAGATGTTACTTAACTGTACAAAATTCATCAAAGTGAATCAACACAGTGAAGAAAAAATGTAGAAGAAAAAATAGTACTTCTCATGTGTTGCACAATTTTTGTCAAATAGGAGAAAAACATGGTCAAACTGTACAGCAGAACCAGGAAAGACAGCAGAGACATTAGTGAAAGCAATGCGGGCAACTTTAAAACAGAGCTAATTGTGTTAAATCTTAACTGTCTTTCAGCCTTGCTGCATTGGCTGAAAGACAGTTAAGATGATTTTGAATGTGGTAGCGTTGTGTAGACATGGTTCAACCTTGAGTTTGGACGTCTTACATTTAATAGGAGCAACAAAGTCCAGAATTTCACAACCAGTGTTGTACACAAATGATAAGTCATTAGGACAAAAGGAGCATCTAGACTGATTACAGGAGAAAACTGCAAATCCTTATAGCAGCAATAAACTGCTGAGCAGTAGCAGAGGTGAGGAAGCAAACTGCTAACAATGGTTCACTAACTGAGAGCTGTAAATTCAATCAAGCTGGAAAAATGATCTGAGGTAGCAGTCTGAGAAATGTCACAGCATGAAACCACAAGGTCCAGAGTCTATCTGAGTAGATGGGTCGATCCACAAACAGACTGATTATAAGAAACCAAAAGCCTTAAAAACTCAGAAGCCAATGACTTAGCAGAGCAACAAGAAAACCATCACAGGTTACAAGATTATCAGATTTAGGAATAAAATCTGCACTCAGCTCAAAAAAGTCTTGAATAGAATCCATATTGTACTTTGGTGGGTAGTAAACGACTTCACACACAAAAGGAGGTATGAGCTCAGCAACACACATCCACAGTTCAAAATAAGACGAAGTCACTGCAAATGCTGGATTAAAAATAATTTCTAACTGTTGCAATCCCAGCACCATGTCTGGTACAATGTGGGGAGCTGAAGTTCGAGCAACCAGGAGGGAGGAGCGCCGAGAACAAGCTGTTGTCACCCGCTTTAATCCACATTTCCCTCAACATCAAATCCAGGAAGTGAATTTGGAAAGAGACATTAGGGATAAAGTTGTATTTGTGAGTGATCTAGAGCTTAGTAGTGAAATCTGAATTGAACACTGGCTATTCTGCGGGGAAGCACCACCAACTGAGCTGAGATTCTCCAACAAGCACCGAGCAATGAGCCACCAGTCAGACCAGTAGGGTGGAAACCAGCGGTAACAATGTTCAGGGTGATGGCTAGTGCTCCATGCAGGTCCCATGTACGGCATCATGAAAGCAACATATTTAAAATAAGAACACGTAAAGCATATTAATGGACATAAGCAATACAAAGGGAGAATGTGGCAGTTTAAAATGAAATAAACATGGTGGGTTAGTGTCCATGGTGGCCTGTCTTTCCCATTCAGATGAACTCTAATTAATTTAGAATCTGACAGTAAAAAATTGATTTATTTGAAATATGTAAACATAAACATTTTTACCCAGTAAAAGGTTAGCCAATCACAAGTTTGAACTGTTCAGTAGATTTTAATGTTAAAATCAAACATTTAGCTATTCTAACTGTTGATGCACATCACAATACAATTAAATAAATTGAACAAATGCATATAAATGCTTTACACAGAAACCCATACATGAAACTTACAGTTCCAGTACCTGGCTGTCACACATGAGCTCTCAGCCCCAGTGACACCCAGCAGCACCATTAGATATCAGCTTTCATCTTCAAAATGTAACGCCCCCCTATGTCAAGAGATGGTCTGTCTTCAAAATACTTATACAGCTTTTTATGATGTTTTTACTTCTTCTGCATGTTGGGAATTAGTAGGAGCCCATGTGAAAGTGTAGATGAAAAACAGGCCATGTTTTCATCTCTAACGCTTTGTTTCATCATCTGTCCATCACGGCCTGTGATGAAAGGCTGCTCGTTATGCCTGCGGTGAACGTCTGACGCAGTTGGATCTAAATTCAACATCAGGCCTTCTCACTGAGATGGACAGCCAGAGGTTATTAAAAGGAGTTTCAGGTTGGAGCACCACAACACACACACATGGGCACGCACACAGCACTAGCTGTGATCTATGATTCATGTGCGCTCATTTAAAATAGAGTGAAATATTTAAAGTTAGCTGGTTGGCCCTCTGAGGGTCCAATGACTAACCTCTCTCCACTTATTAATGCATGGAGGACGAGATGGAAGAAACGGGAGGCGTTTTAAGCAAAAAGGATATGAAGACAGCCGAGACAGGAGAAGTACTAACTAGACGCAAGATGGAAGAAACAGACACTCAGTTTATGTTTCACTTTAGCCATTTTGTGATGAGAATGAAGGTAAGTTTTGTGCAACAAGGTCATAGAGAACACTGTCCTTCAGCTCCTTACATTTAGCAACTTTTTTAAAAGCTAGTCAAAGTTCTATCTCAATGCTAACCCACAAGGTTTATCAAAAACTAAATGTTTGATGACTGACTTATCTTATACTGTATATCTTGTCTTTACAGAAGCCTAGGATAAGGTTGTGCTTTTGTTTGTTCAGGTTTAAGCCAACCAGGATTTTTACATCCTCCTCAGCAGGAGGTCTGAGGAGATTCTACGTCAGATGAAGATGTGGAAAGTTAATTGCAGATGTAAACAGCTGCTTCCCAAATCTGCAGTAGAACCCGTTATGGTTACGTTCCAAATTAGATTCTGCTCAGGGATTAAAGGGGTGGGGGTGCCCCTTTAATTAGTGATGTCTTTCAGACCATTCCAAACGCTTTAAGCTTCTCGCTGTAGCTTCTGGGTCAGTTCTTGGGGACTGGACTGGAACTGCATAACATCCTCAGATATGAAGTTGCCCATACTTTAATGTTGCTGTGAACACAAAAGGTCTTTGTCACGTTCTCACAAAAATAGTAGTAAGAAGTGACAGGTTCCGCAATACTCATTCAGGTCAGTAGCTGAAGCTTCAAAAACACTCAGCATAGACCTGGAGCTCTTGCTTTGACTGTTCCATTCACTCCCTTATGGTCTGAACCACAGAGATATTTAAATTTCTGCCAATAGGTTGGAATGAGATAAAGGCAGTGATGATCAGAAAGTCACAAAACGACCCTGCAGACAGACAGATATGCATCTGTGAAAGCTGCTTTAGTGTGTTTTTATTCCTGCTGGGACACGTGACGCTGTCTGTGGTATGGGAGTTCATTGGAGAGGGTTGCACTATTTAAATTCTGAAGGACATTGATGAGAGATTCTAGGTGTTTTTTCTCTATGTCTGTTATCAGTTCAGCAAGCTATTTTCCAGCATCTGATGTGGTGGTATGCAAACCTTGACCAGAACAAACTATCTGTGAATTAAAAGATTTACAGGCTGTAAAAGTCACACTGGGTGAGCACTGCAATGCCCTTTATGACATCTACAAACCATGTAAAAACTTATTCTCCTCCTCGAGGAAGCAGTTTGTCCATTTTTAATCTCAGGTACATTACATAGAGAGCCCCCAACCAAGAGCCAACCAGATCTCAGAGAAACTGGGGTTGTTGGAAAATTGAGAATGCCTCTAGTGAGACGGACTGTAGGATCTCACTGTCTTTCAGTGAGATTATTAAACAGTTCTGAACCCTTAAGATAAGATTTATAAGATTCTAATAGTCCCATGTTTTCTAACCCCCAATTTACTCTACCTATGTCTCTGCTACAGAATAGATCAGGCTTCACATTAAATACACACCTATTACAGTCAACTAGAGCAAACAGCAGCGGTGCAGCGAAGCACCTCTGGAGCGAAGCACCTCTGGAGCGAAGCACCTCTGGATCGCCATCCGTCAAAATGAACAACACTTCTATTTTTGGAATCAATCCTCAAAGATCACATGACTCCAACAGGAAAATGCACAAGCACAATGTTTGCATTTTCAAAAAGATTAACCAAGACAGACTATATTTACATTGTGATATTAGTGATTATATAATATATTTATACATAAATGATGTCAGCATGCATTTATGACTATGCATACAGACAAAATGTGGATTTAAATTGAACTTGCTCGAGTTGCAGTACAAGTGTCGGTCAACGCAGATGAAGCAATGAGCTGAGAAAGTTTTTATCACCGGCTTTCTCATATGATCTCTCATTTCCCACGCTTGCTTATTGCACTTCTGGGCTTCACAGCGGAGCGAAGCCACATCCAGGGTAAGAGGTACAGGTTTTAATTGGAGGTGTCATCTATTGCCTAATACCTCTACTTCAGTGTTTCTCAACCCTGGTCCTCACCGCCCCCCTGCTCTGCATGTTTTAGATGTGCCTCTATTCCAGAACAGCTGATTCAAATGATTGCATGACCATCAAGTACTGCAGAAACCTGTTAATCACCCAGAGATACAATTCAGGTGTGTTGCAGAAGGGAAACACCTAAAACATGCAGGACAGGAGGCGGTGAGGACCAGGGTTGAGAAACACTGTGAGATACCTAGTTACTGGCTGTTGGCTGTGAAATACATATATGAGAATTTGAGGTGCTGTTTGAAGAGGTAAGGTTGTAAATGTGTAAAACAGCGCCCCCACTTTACCTTATAGACAAAGTTCCACTTGCCTTGCTGATCACAAACATCAACCAGAAGACATGAAGGAGAAAGAAGAAAAAACGAACTTGCATCTCAGTGAGTGAGAGTGTTAACAGTCTGGTGAGGAGTGAGATGGCTAAATGTGGAACAGAAGAAATGATGCAATCTGGTAACCAATTTAATAGAACCTTTTATTATGAATATGGCACCTGCAAGATGGTCAAAACTGGGTTACAGAAAGACAACCATGTATGTGACGTTCTTCTGAACAGATGAGAGCCTAGTAAACTTAAAAAGGAACAAAGCTATAAAAAATGAAATATGTACATTTTTTGATTTGCAGCGTTATTTATGATAAATGAAAATGTAATTTCAAAGTAAGATAAAAATAAGCCAGGCACTCACAGTTAGCATCAGTTTGTCATGAGGTTTTGACTCCTTTACAAAGAAAATAAAAATATACACGAAAAATAGAAACCAAACCATGGTAGCATAGTTTTCTCTTTTTTAATATTTTAATTTGTTTGTATTTAGAATTTTATAACACTGTTAACACTGATAATAAGAGATTCCCGCTTTCCCGTATTTCAGCTACTTGGCACCAGGTTCCTCATAAAAGAATCTGTTTAATTGTACAAGAAATAGTTAAAAACACAGACACAGTTTCTTCACAGGTGAATGAGATGACTTTTCAATATTTGAAAATTTTAAACACTATGTATTTGACAGCAGCTGTGATTAAGGTTTTTTAGGGTTTAAAATCACCAGCAAAGTTTTCATTTTTCGACAAAAAACACAGAAAAACATTGAAACAGCTTCAAGTAGCTGTTTAGTTTTAGTTACAATTGGGTGTATTTCCTGGTTTCATTTGTGATATGCCTCCCATTGAACACTCGCCAAAGTATTTTCTATATGCTTATACTATTCCGTTGCCTTTAAATTCATACATAGAAAATGTTAAAATTCAGAGCGTGGAAAGAAATCGCTCCTGAAAAGACCAATCTTAACACTGATAAACAAAGACGTGACTGTTTTGTCCAGATGTGATGACTGGATCAGAGACTTGGTCTGCTGAACTTCAGCAAACCTTTATCTTTCAAAAGGCCTCCATTTTATCCACATAATGGATATTCCAGACATAAAAAAACAATCAGACATGAAGTAAAATTACAGCTATTGGATTAAATTATAATAAAAATAAAAAATGGGATTGTTCACAGTAAATGGACAAGATTACTAAACATGCAGTTCAGTTTTCCAAAACACCTAGAAAAATAGATTTATAGTGAGAAAAAATTTCCTGCTTTTAATATTTATAGAAATTGTTAAAATTGTTTTTTTTTTTTGTTTTTTTATTATTGTGTCTTGAAAGACAATTGTGAATGTTTTCACATCCCTCGAAACCCTTATCTAAGTCAGTTTGATCCCCAAAGACAAATTTGACTGGGAGTTCAAGACGTTTTGGTGTGGACCATTGAAATACACCCAATGCACAGAAAACACCTCCAGGAAGTCTGGGAAAATGTTTCACAGTCCAGGCTGTGGTAGTTTTTAACTCAGAGTATATTTAAAATCCTTCCTCAGATTTTTCCTCATCAAACTTTATATTAAATTATGTAAATTATATTATTCATACACAATTTAAACAGTATAAATATTTCTTATTATGTTCTTTTGGGTGCATGAGCAGGAAACCTGTCCCAGAATTCCTTAGAGGCAAATACATGGCTCCATAAACCTTTGAGCTAGTTAAATATTCTTTTCATCTCTGAGAGAAAAGACAACAAGATAAAGAGGTTTGAATAAGACTACACAACAGCAAAAAGCAACAGTCGAGTGAAAGAGAGAAGGGTTAGAAAATAAAAATGCAATTTTACAAAGACAAAAAGGAAGCAGCAAAAAGTAAATGGTGGACTCTACCAATTTTTACTGGTGTGTTTTTTTTTTCTTTTTTGCAAAGGCCACCAAACACGAAATTCCACAACCTCCACTGGTTTCACTAAGACTGCAGATAGAGGGAAACGGAGGAGAAGGAGGAGGAAGCAGAGACGCAGAGTTTAGATTAGAATTCATCCAGCTGACAGTTTTTTTCCTCTGACGCCACTTCCTCTCCTTCGCCACACTAGAGATAGAGCACAGAGAAGACAAAGGACAAAAACAGCTACAGTAGCTCAGTATATACTGCATATAGTCAACACACACACAGAGAAGTTGCCATGAAAGACGTTTTGACAGCCAGTGACACTAAACACATCGGTAACACGTTTTTACGGCTTAATCACACGGGGTAATAAGATGACGGGATGGTAAAGACAGGGCTGTCAACTTTCAAAAGATTGACACTGTGATAGCTTATTACAGTTTGATTTATTACTTAGTATGTTTTTTTTCTCTTTTTACCAAAAAAGTAGAGGAAAATTACAAATGAGCAAGGATCACAGTGCTTTTAAAACACCAAATGTGTGAACTTAGCATTTCTTTCTGTCTTTTTTTTTTTGGCAAAAGAGGCTGGGGGAAGAAGGACACAACCAGAGCAAAAACAAAGCTTTTTTTTTTTTTTTTTTTAAAGAAGAGGGATTTTCTCTTTTTTTTGTTCATCTAAATAAAGAACATCCCACTTTACTCCTGTTGTACATTGATTGTTTGACAGATTGATTGAAAATGCATGTTTTTATTACAATCTCCTTGTTGATATGTAGTTTTTAATCACAGGTTCTGGCGATGGGATGGAAGAGAGTGGATTGTTGAGGAAAATGTTGTGGAGGTGATTCTGGTTCAGGAAGAAAAGGAGAACAGCAAAACACAAACAAAAGGAACAGGAAAACAAGATCCTGTCAAGGTTGTCAACATTCATTTTTTTTTACGTTAGCAATGTTAAGTATTTAGCCTCAGTCTAACTGAGCGTTAAAAGTGACTCGCTTATCAAATATACAGAAATAAAAAGAACAGAAAAGAGCCTAAACATCTAGTGATCAGCTCCACATTGTCGTGTGTATTCTGAGATTCCTGAAGGTTAGTAATAAAAAGAACAATAATCAAACAGGGGGAAGAACAGGAGGGCCGAATTTACAATACCCACATCAGCCAGCTGATTCTGGGTAACTGGACGTTTGTTAGCACCACAAATCTGTAGATTTACCAGAAAAAATGTGGACAGAAAGTTAAATATCAGATAAGCAGAGTGAAGGTACGAAAGCTTGACAGACTGAGATGGGAGTAGATGTAGTGGAGGTTATGTTTGGTGTGAGACCTGTAGGTAAACTCCTCAGATAAATGAGGAAACTTGTAGTAACATTCGATAGTTCACAGGTCATTACCCGGCTGAAATTGCTTTTTTTTTTTCTTTTTTCTGTATAATGTTTGATTCCAAAGTTACATCTGAGCTAGAATATTTCATAAAAAGGAAGAAATAGAAGAGGAAAAAGCATCAATTACTGTCCCCTCAACCAAGAAACATTCGCAAAAACCTTTTGTGAAAAGATTATCTCTGAGACAGCTGCCCTCTCCTCTCAGGTTAAAAACTCTTTTTCTTTAGCCTTGATCACATCAAGATACATAAGGAGAGGCACAGCATTTTCAGTGTGTCACAAATACCTGCACCAACCTCCTGAAAGTATGCACAATCAACATCTTCATAAAGATGCAACCAAAACAAGTGATATAAAATGATCCCCTTCAGGCTCCAGTGGAATCCTTAGGCAACATGAATTCTCTGTAGGCAAAAAGGAATTCTTTACAGTAAAGAATCGTTGCTTTTTTTTGTTCATCTGTTGTAAGAAAAAAAAAGTTGTTGATTACAATAAATGGAAGCAAAGAGAGATTGGTGATAGAGAAAATCAATAGAAAAGGGTTGTGTGTGTGTGTGTGTGTGTGTGGGTGTGCGTGTGTGTGTGTGCGTGTGTGTGTGTGTGAGGGCCACCCATGTCTTCCACAAGCTCAATTGCTCAAAGTGCTAGAGTACATTTGACAGTTCCTGTCTTTTGTTCCATCTTGGAAACACAGTGCTGCTCCACGCTGATAAATTCTTTCTTACTATTTTTTACTACTGAGTAGTCTTTGAGTTAGAAACAGTTGTTGATTCTTTAAACACAGTAATGCGGTCTTGGATGTATTTCATTAATCCTCCTTTCTTTCCAGAGTTGTCTGCGTAGTGTGGATCCCGTTGCTGTACACGGGGAACGGTAGCGTTGAGAAAAGTCCCTCCGCTGTGGTGAAAACGTTAGCTGTTGCTGACATCTGGCCTCCCAAGCTGCCATTCCCAACTGTCGGTGCTGGGGATCCAACAAAAGGGCCTGCAGCTGCTGCAGCGGACATGTTTAGCCTGTGGACATGATGATAGAGCATCTCCATAGGCGTCTTAGGGTCCAGACCAAACCCTGAGCTCTCCACAAAGTTCATGGCAGCATTGGGAAGGAGGTTCCCTTGTGCCATGGCCAAAGTGACGTCTGCTGGCGCGTACCTTATGGTCCCAGTGGTGTAGACACGAGGCGTCGTGGTGCTGGTAGAAGACAGAGTTCCCGTGACGCGGTGAACCAGCGGAAGGACCACATTACCAGCCTGCAAGCGCTGAAGTGCTTCAAGATCCCCAGAATACAGCAGTGAAGAAGAGCTTGAAGTTGAAGAGGAGGATGAGGAAGAGTTTGAGGATGTTGTAGGAGTACCTTGTTGTTTGTCCCGGGGGGATGCAGAGAGTGGAGGGGAAAGGGGGGCAGTGGAGGAAGTGTTGGAAGGAGGAGCTAAACTCGTAGCAGTGGAAGAAGAGGATGAGGCGGCGTTTCCGTTGTACGCAGGCTTTCTCACCCCACCTGCTGCCCCTTCGGGTCCAGGAGGGGTGAGGACCGAGTCAGGGATGGCTACCTGTAGAGAGCCACCCTGTGGGGAAGGGAATGTCTCCTGACTTCCTGCAGCAGGAGGCTTGGAAGTCATGCTATATGGAGACTCATTTCTGGAAATCTCTCTGTTGGGCGGGTAGTTCCAGATGCTGCTGTCATTGTCAAAGTTTATAGGCTCTGCCATCTCTGTCTTGATTTTAAGAACAGAGGATGTGGTTCCTGTGCTGTTTGGGGAATCGGACGAAGTTAGAAGCGGTGTGGAAGTGATGGAAGTGGCCCCTGAGGGATTGGCCTGTGGTGTAGAGTCGCCTATTGCTGCTGGGCTGGGGGGAGTTGTGGACAGACGAAGCCTCCTGCTTCGGGTTCCATCCCATTTTTGCACTTTTCTCCTTTTCCGCCTTTTCTGGAGCTTGCTGGAGGCACTGGCATTGTCACATTTTTGTACTATTTCATCATCGACTTCATCAATGTCCTCATCTTCCTCTTCTTCATCGTCCTCTGATGAAGACATTTGTGAGTTGTGGAGTTCTTCTTCTCCTTCTCCATAGTGTTCTACCTTAATATGGAGCCCTCCCAAACTACCCAGTCCACTGATGGTGTTGAGTCCCTCCAGCGCTCCCAGTCCAGTTAATCTCCCCAACCTGCCTTCCAGTCCTCCCCCCTCTCCTCGGACCACCTCCTGCTCCTGTTCCTGCTCCCCGTCTGAGGGCTCCAGGCTGTCATCACTGTCCTGACTTTCAGGGTTACTTGAACTGTCTCCGTCGTCATGGTTCTTCATTTCCTCGGATGAGCAATGTGATTGGCCTGGTTGCTGCTGACGTTTGCTGTCTGTTTCTGGATCCTCTCTGTGTTCTGCTTGGTGGCCTGGCTTTCCCTCAGACTTGTTATTTTCATTGTCTGTTAAAAAAAATAGGGTGGTTGAAATAAAAATATTAGACTACACAATATTATCTACACAAGAAGATGATAACTTATCTACATGACATCCAGCTGTAAGCAGAGTTTCCCCTACCATTATCCAGGGGAGCTTCCAGCCCGGCTAACGAGACCGCCTGCCCCCCCAAGAAGATCACAACATGTAGTAATTGTAGATGTAGCTCGGGAAGTTATTGATTTCATCAGCCTTTCTACGTAACGCCAGGCCACATCGTCCGACTGCTTGATGCCCGTGAGGGTGCAGGTCAAGCTAAACCTCTTGCTCAGCTTACATGAGCTCATCACACATTTTCAAATGCACCAAAGTTGACAAGATCTGGACAAAATCACATGTTTTTATTGCTCACATGTGTTCAGTCAGGTGGGCTGGCATGGTGAGTCTCAGTTGATAAGAACAGTTTTTTACAACTTTGCTGGCTTATGAAACTATTGTTATTCATATTTAATTAAAATGACTAAATTAAATACAATAGATAAATACAATTGACAGAAATGTGTGCATAATTTCTATATTTAATTGACAAGAGAATTTTTGTTTCTGCCAAAGCAACTCCATTCTATTTGTCTTTTATTATGCTTCTAAATTACAAATTGCCCGAAAATGTTATTTATGCACACAACACTTGGTAGTAAAGAACAACTTATGTTTTTCATTTTTATGTGTTTGACATCATTGGAAAGCTTTGGATCCACTTTCAAAATCTGAACCCGGTAGACCTGTTCATGGTTTTGCCCTGGCCAGTCAGATCTAAACTCTTCTCATTAAGATGAACAAAGAAAAAAACAATAATCGTGTTAGAAGACTAATACTTTCATTTCAGATCATATATATTACAATGTTATGTTTTTGTGGGGGCAATTTGAAGTTAGGTGGTCTGTGAGTGTTTGTTAAATAGGTGAAGTGGTCTTCAGCCGGAAAACTTTTGAGAAACACTGGATTAGATAAAAACCTTTGAACTAATTTGGGTAATGAACTGAGCTTAAAGCACGGTTTGATAACTAGGATGAATTGTAATGTGTGTATGTGTGTGATTGGCAGGTGTGTATTTGTGTTTTGCTGTGAAAGTTCTGTTACCTCAGTTTTGGCCAGGATTCTCTTGTAAAAGAGATTTTTAATCTCAATGGGATTTTGCTGTTGACATAAAGGTCAATAATAATAATAATAATAATAATAATAATAATAATAATAATAATAATAATAATAATAATAAGTCAATTGGCCTTTTTTGTAAAATGTCTTGAAATGATTTGTTCTGAATTGAATTGAATTATTTTCTGTATTTGCTATGTTCACCATCTGTTTTTGTTTAGTCATGTTGGCTTTGTCCAGCCAATTACACACAAACAATACACATATTATAGCAGCACAAACAAAGGACTGCCCAGTTGGCTCTGTTTGGAGCCCCTAATGAATCAGTTTGGATGAAAGCAAAACAGATTAAGTGGAAAAACATCTCTGTATAATTCATTTACCATTTCCTTAATCAATGTATCTATTTATTGAACATCCGGAGATTTTGTTTGCTTTACTGACAACTCGTTTGGAATGCAACATGACTGACATGCTGCCTATAAGCTCAGGTGTGGACTAAAGACAGCTGCCTTAACGGGGAGGCGGTGGAGTCACAGAGATGCACAGTGGTGGTAAATCTTTAGATCTATTGTTTCAGTCTGACTTCCAAGGTATTGCAACATTTTTGTAAGCATTTGCAAACACAGGAGATAAAAGCTAAAAGCATGACGGAAACTAAAAGAGAGGATTTCAAACTAAAGCAGGGGGATGTTCTTTGTGTGGCTTCAATTAGTCTTTGGTGTCGGTTTTTCTGTAACAGCTGTAAACAAAACAGACGCATCTTCTCATGTTAGTTGCCATCTAAACTGCAGAAAGGTCAAAGGGCATCTGTTTCATTTTTGAACATGTTGAATCAGAGCACCTTGGGCCTGTTGGACATTTGCTGAAGCTGGCTCCCTCCTGCTGCAGCTGGCATCAGTTTACAGCCAGCAGCCTGCCAGACTCTCTATCCTCTAGCAAAAATACCAGCTGGCCCTGAGCTCCACTGTGCCAACACGGGCTTTAGGATTTGATAGTATTATGCTCGAAGTGGAGAGGCTGTCTTGGTTTAAATTCACTTACAATGTGTAAGCTCTAAGTCACTTAGTGCTGGCTGCAACGAAGATATGAGGCAACAATAATGTTTAGGATGTGTTTTTTAAGTTGTGAACAACGACTCATAGGAAGGTAATGGTGTTAGCAGACTGCCTGTATGTTTCTGCTCAAGTAATCTGAATAACCTTAAAGATGTCAGTGTGGTTCAGTGTGCTATTTTACGATCAGCCGTATTCAGCAGAGCATTTCCACCAACAGTTGGACTTTCACTCGGCAAGTGAGGTCAAACTTAGGAGCCTAAAGTAGCACTATGCAAGGGCAAACACTGGTATGACTTGTGCTTGAAGCAAGCAGTGACAATCAATGGCTCATGTTGTGTGTAGTTCCATTCTGACCGTTCCACAACGAGCCTATGATGTGGTACGGGTCGGTTCTATAAAACATACCAAACCAACTTCTGACGTCACCACTCAGTGGAGACAGGTGTACTTGGAACCAATCCACCATTGGGTTAAAGGTTGATGATCTATTTTGTAATAATGACTTCACCAACCCAAACAGACGACCTGAGAGAGTCTGGCAGAGGTTTCTGTTCAATAATCTTTAGCTGCGGACATGGAATCTGAAAGCGTCATGTTGAGGACAGCCACTGAAGATGTGGACACACATTAAGGTTTTGGTTTGCAGAGGAAAATCATTTTATATCAGTTAATCTTTATAAAGATTAAAGTATAACTAGAACCAAGAGTCACCAAAAGGCAAAAGCAAAACAAAGAACAATGTATTTGTGTGTGTATGATTTATATATTCAGCTAACTAATAACTAATGATAATAATAACTAATAACTATAACTCACATCAACAGAATTATATAAAATGTGTCTATAAGCCCCACAGGTCAGTGTGTCCTTCTGTCTCTAAGGTGTTTTAACTTGGTAACAAAGCTCTCTTAAGGAATAAACATTTATCAATAGTATTTATTTCAAATTCTTTGCCCATTTCATAAGTCATATTTGGATTATTACAAGTTTTTTTTTCTCTCAAAAATACGTTCTGTTCTACACTGCTTAGAAATGTTTTGAAGTATTTTGAGAAGTTGTTGAATTTGCAGAGCTTTGTGTATTTTGTCTGAGCATATTTTATCATGTTGTCATTTTGCGGCAGCAGGCTGGGCTGCCAGTGAGCCCAGTGCCTGCAGCTGCTGGCACACGCCACCGCTCAGCCTGCAACAGACCGCGCCCTGGCACCAACTGATAAAATATCTGGGGCTTCTCTTATGTATAGCTTGGATTTTCAAGTTTGACTTGTTTTCTTCACGACTGTCTGTACATGAAGACTACACCTCTGTTATGGTCCAACTTTAAAACATTGAAAAAAAAAAAAAAACATTTTATGTAACATTTCAATAATATTTTACTTTGTAGTCTTTTTCTTTCTTTCCTATGTCTGTCTGCAATAACTCTAGATTTATGATATGAAACTGTTCCTCCACTCTGCGTTCACTTACATACCTGAGTTCTCTTTGGACTCAGACTCAGAGTCGGAGGTTTCGGAGGACTCAGACGCTTTCTCTGGAAGATTTGGCAACTGGGCAATGTCAATGGGCGTGTCTTTATACTCAGGATTACTGTGAGGAAAAACAGAAAAACTGTTACTGACAATTCATAATTCAAAATGAGAGAGGTATTGCTGCAGTTATTGTCCATCATTTCCCAAAGTGAGTCTTGTCTGACCTGAGGACGTAGTTGACCCAAATGATGTTCTTCTCGCTGGAATTCTTGGCGTTAATAGCAATGGTGGCACTGGACTGGATCCAGATGTAACCACCGTTCTTCTGGATCCACCGATAATACTTTGTCACACACTGACCTTTATTCATCACTAGAGACAGAAACACACAGGGAAATGATTATTAGGTTTTTTCCATGATAACTCTAACCTGCTAAATTGTTACAGGATAGAATCTTGGAATGAGATGGTTTTTGGTTGTATCAAAATTAGTTTATTTTACAGAACTCCAATCAGTTTTGTTTTAAACTTTTTCTTTAATTATCGTGATACCATAATGATAACTTTATCTAAGTTTATCGTCAGGTAAAAACACACAATGTTAGATACCAGTGTGATGGTTATGTTGTAGATATTTTATTCCCTCCTCGCCTGCTGTGCTCTGATTAGTTGATTCTGACTGAGTTGTATATTTCTGCAGATGACAGTAGGACCACAAGGAGGAAGCAAAGGAGCTTTTTTCAGATTATCTGTCACATATTAAACTGTCACAACATAGCAACAGTTTTAATAAATATGTAAAAAACTGTTTTTATATAAATGCCAGACACTGCAGATTTAAGCTGAGTAACACAAGACAGATCTAAAGAAGAAAAACTTCAAGGTCAGGAACACCAGATGGAGAGTTGTAGTGACAAGAAGATGACGTCCTGAACATATGATTCACTAAGAACTAGCACTTACTGCTAGCCTGTCTATGTTGAGTCCTCTTACACGCCTATTAGAGGCACCAACTGCACCCCCACACCCCCAGATAAAAAAACAAAGAAAAACAGAGACAAAGGTGATTATATTCAGTCATGATACATTAACCTCTGTACTGCTATTTTTTTCTTATCCTTTCAGAAACAAAAACACCTTATTTACAGCTAAGGTTTGAACTTTTTAGTGTCATTAAGAGACTTAAACCTCTTCAGTTTGTTAAGGTAAGTTGATCTGGATCACATCATGGTCAGTTCTTTCATTTTCCAAACACACAACATGAGCTTTTCACCGAATAAGTGAATAAAAGTAATACTCCTGCTCTCCACCAGACATCGCTGTGCCACTGCAGCAACCACATGTCTCCTTTCAAAGGTGGCCCCAACCCCCAACCCACACCCAACACCCAACACCCAAACCTCGCTTCATCCTGAGACAGCACGCGGGTAATAAATTTGGCTAAATTAACCACTAAATGGTTATCTCAAGCAATATGTATTGGCATTAATCAGGAGCCGCTCAAACAGAAACAGTCAGAGACGAGAAGCAAAGGCCTCTGAATTCATATCCCGCTCCTCAATTTAATTACGGACACAAATAGGCTTTCCATGACAGAGAAGAAAGAGAGAGAAAGCGAGGGCTGATTTATATAAAAAGAAGGCCAGTAATTAAAAACTATTAGAATCTAATAGCATTGTTTAAGACGACATCCCCAGGGCTTCAGTAATTGACTTTGGTTGGACGGCTGCTGCTTATTCCTTCTCTATTTGCCTATTCATAGGAGGGGAGAGGCAGAGAGACGGAGGGAAAATAACTTGTTTGCATGTTAAGGTAGAGATGGCGAGATCATGTCACCTTGAATGTGACCTTGTTTTGTTTGTACAACAGAGTAAATAACAGCACAGTGAATACACACACATGCACACCATCAGACACATGTGCACAAGCATGGCAGTGGTGGCTGTACAGATGACAGCAGGTCCTCAGAGAGACGCTGGCTATATTAGCATGCCCAACGGAAGAGGACACACACCCACACACACCATGAGACATAGAAGGTGCTACTGCTGGAGCAGACTGTTTCTGTGGGTGAAATCTAAACACAAGCTCAGGTCCAAAATAACTCTGACTCCTCAGAAAACAGCTCGACTAAACACAATCAATGAGAATGACTTTGTTCTGAAGCCATCCTTCAATCTCCAGTAACTTGCATAAAATGAAATATCTCAACTAAATATCTGGTCTTCACCTAGTTTAAATGAGAATCCACACCAACAGACACGTTACTGTTCCACCAAATGAATAAACACTTTAACAATCCAAATAATTCAAAGGAATGTAGAATCATTATACACCTTATCATTCTCTGCACTGTGGATCAAAATTGTTCCACTTCTCTCAAAAGTTGTGTCTTATCAAAGTTCACCAACAGCATTCCCAGACTTCTAGAGTCACCATCCTCCCCACACTCCCTCTGTATCAAATATTGAGTATTTTTGGATGACATTTCTGACACTGATGAACCATTAATTTAATTGCTAAACATAGATAAATGAGTACGAGTGATGTGGAGGAAGCTGAGCAGATCCGAAGGTTGTTGACGGCTTTCAAAGTTCAACAGCTCGTGTTGCCAGTAGGTTTGTGCTGGTTCCACTGGTTTGTGCATGTCTGCTGCAGCTAACTTTAAACAGGCTTCACCAGGAAGCCTGTTTCATTCAGGAGTGGAGTCTTGGACATCGAGTGTTCATGGAAGCCACTGTATGGAAGTGAATTACCAACAGTATATTTGGAAAAATGTTTCACTCATTTTATGTTTTCTACTAAGAGTCAATTGCATTTATTGGTTACATTGATTTGATTGATCATTTACTCATTTGTCACCCTTTGATCTTATATTTCTAGACAGTTTTTGGAAAAATGTGACATGGAAAAGTTGAAGTAAAACTTACACATAGCAGCAATTATTGTATGTAGAAAGACTAAGTTCATAAGTTTGTTTCCTATTTGAGATGAGATGAGGAACCATCATTTCTAGGTGTTTTCAGGGCTGAAAAACATCCACCTGTGAAGGCAAATCGTTATAGATCTAGAGAGCCGCTCTTGTGAGTTCTGTCTTGGTTGTTCTTTTCAACAAAAAAAAAAGTTACTAACATGCATGTATGTTAATTAATGGGAATATCCGAATCTCTTCTTTTCAGGTTTTCTAAATCTGTCTGCGATTGCTCCTTGAGTCTTAGACAACTCTTGATTATTATTTTGACTCCTTTGTCGGAAATAGTATGATGAACTGTGTCTGGTTTGCTTCGTCTCCAACGACACCCTCTGGACTTTTCAGAAGTTTACAAATGCAGCTGTAAGCATTGTCACACCAATCTGTTTTATATTGTTAAACTCTTTTATAAAGGTCTTACTGATTTCACCAATACTTTGCTGTTGAGAAACCTTGCAGTAGGTCATCAGGGAGTTTTAACCCAGCAGCAGATGATCCCACATAACAGCAGTAATTGTTTCTAACTGATGACATCTTTCACTTGGTTTCTCGGAGCCTTTTTGAAAATCTTCAAGCTCAGTCATCCGCTCCTCCGCATCAGGAGGAGTCAGTCTGTGGAGTCAGGGTCTGAGATCAGGATACCTCCTTTACATCTCTTCACTACAAGCCTGACACAAGTAAAACAGTTTTATGTTAATCTTTTCTGTTCACATTGCAGCAATGTAAATTTTCCTAACACTTCCAGAAAGTTCAGATCAGTCGGCTGCAGTTCAACATCAGTGACAGTAGCTGAAAAACATTGGGGGGAAAAAAAAGTCGGGGTGAAACAAATGTAGGGAAATGTAGTCTGAGATGACCGAAAAAACCTCCAGTCTGTATGATAAACCTTACTCTTTGTCTCCTTCAATTTTAAATGGCTCCCTCACTGATTGTTCACTAATGAAGGACAGAGGGAGAGAAGGAGAATAGATGGAGATGGGAAGAAAGGGAGTGCTGGAGGCTAGCCTGAGGCTGCAGGAGAGAGACCGCTCGATTAAAGGAGTTCTATTCCCTTTTAAAGTTGAGTCTCTTCACTTCACTTTTTCTCATCTTTTTCACCATTAATTTTTTTCTTCTTTCATCACCTGTCACACTTCTCATTCATTGATCATTGGTATTTATCACATATTTTAACCAAGTTATCTGTCCTAATCGTAATGATGTAAAAAAAAAAATAAAAAATCTCAACTGATAAAATCGGTCAAGCTGGTTCTCATGTTTATCCTTACAGCACTTCAGTTCTGACCTGTGGTCTGTCATTTTACCAAATTAGTTAGCAAAGGACTCAGACTGGAACCCGCTGCTTCCCTACTGGAGGCACATGATCATTTCTGCTTCACGCTGCACAACATTCATGCTTTTGTTTTTTGTTTTTTAGACAAAATATTTGAAATACTGATATATACCCATATCCTCATTCTTGGTGTGATAATCTGCACAGAAAGCTTCAAAGAAGTGCAGTTTGAGATAATGTTGGTATAAAAAAGAGGTCTTAAAGACGAGGCGTCCTGCAGCTTTTAGATGTCTCCTCTCTATCTCACCTCAGTCAAATAATCAGGTAATCAGCAGGACTCTGACCTCATACTGAGGAGGTGATTCAGGTGTGTTGGAACAGGGACAGGACAGCGGCCCCTGAGGACTGGAGTTTAAGAGAGCTGGTGTAGCTCTTAAATATTTTTGGATTGTAGGGGCTGAAGGGCTTCAAAGTTCATTACGAAAACAAATTAACTGCATTGTGTGTTCTGTGACTGATTGGTAAACATCAGGTCTAGTTGGTGCCTAAAGAACTGGAGTTCTCTGTCCTGGTCAGAACCAGCCCTCTTTGTCAGGGCTCCCTGCTGTTCAGAAACAATTCCTTAATGAACTCTGTTAATGTTTAGAATTGTACCCAATGACTAACGTTTGGCCGAGACGTTTGCAATGCGCCACTTTGACACTATGATGCTTACTGCAGACTGCCTGCTCTGTAAACAGCCGTCCTCCACTGCAAAGAGAGAAGCTCTGAACCAAAGGAAATGTTTTCCCGCTGCAGACTGAGCCGCTCTGTGACTACAGTCCCAGCTCTGAGACAAATCACAGGCTGCTTCTTCCTGGAGGTCTGTCTTCATCAAACAGGTGACAAGTTCTGTATTGAAGCAGAGGACAGCTATGTTTTCTTTCAACAATCTTTAGTTGTGCAATCATTAAATAAGTATTGACTTATCTAATCTCTACCAGCATTTACTTTTCTGTATTTGTTTGTAATACACATGTTATACTTTTGGTGGGAGGCTTCTTTGCAAAGTGAGATCATTTTATCTGTATTTCATTGCAGAACAACCAATGCTTTTAATTTGGAAAGACGTAAAAATGCAGCAATACCAGAGACTTCATTCTGAGACGGAAACCTAAAACTGCAAAAAAGTGAGAGGAAAGTCAGCATGTGATGCTGCTGACTCCGTCCCTTCATCCAGCCTCATCCACAGAGCCAGTCTTCTTCTGTTATCCTAGTGTTCTAAAAGGTTTTCTGTGTGTGTGTTTTACAACAAGTGTGTGTGTTTTATCCGAGAGGATAAAATATGCCTTTTTTAGTGTGTGTCGGTGAGGATTCATTAAAGGCAGTGTTGGTCCTGAGAGACGAGCTCTGCTGAAACGCCTGCAGGCTTAAATCCACAGAGTTTTCACTTTTTTGTTTATTTCTTCTTTTTTTTTCCAGCTTTTCTCTCTCACATCCTGTCTGTGGTATTTTGCGACATTTACTCTATTGTTGAAATTGATCTCGGTTTTACCAAAAGATGAAAATAAATCAAAAAACTTTTTTGCATCTCTAATTCTTGGTCCGGTCTCCTTTTGTCTTTTCTTCTAATCGCTTTGCATTTCATTAACAATTTTTACATTTTATTAACTTTAATAACTGCACTAAACCTCTGCAGAATCTGCTCAGTCAACTGATAGCCTTTAGTTTCCATGTTGTTGCTCATTATTACTAATTTGCATTACCATTAACTAAGAAAATTCATCATCTCCAGTCTGACTCATTTCTACTGTTTAGAAAAAGCTGTTGCATAATCTTTTACTTCCTGGAAGTATAACAATCTATTTTTTTCTTTCTGCATATCTTCCCTTTTTCACCCCAACAAAACTGTTCATTTTCTCATCTGTCCTTGGGAAGACATGGATTTTATCCTCTTTTCTTTTTCTGCCTGTGAATCTAAAGTTCCCATTTCTCTGCCTTTCTTTCACCCACTCCCTTTGCTCTGCTGACAAATCTCTCCTTCCTTTACCTTTCGTTTCCTTGTGAAAACTGCAGTTCACCTTCTATATCTTTTTTTTAATGTTTCTCTGTTCTTGGAGTGGAAACTAGGACATACTGACTTTGAGATCTGACCCAAGCTAAGACCGGCTTGTCAGCAGGTAATGATAGAGACTTAGCGAGTGACACCTTCTCACAGAAAGGGATCATCCTGTGTGCTACACTTAAAAAGAAGCCTTTTAAAATTTAGATCCCTGTTCAGAGAACACCCTATCCCTCCAAAATGCATGTTGATTGATTCTCTAACTCCCTAACTCCTGCAGCAATGGAAAAACCAAAAAATAGACGTTCAAATAAATCCCACAAAAAGTAATGCCGTATGTCTGTTTTTTTTACCAGCATACTGGCATAAACTCTCACTCTACTCATTTGCGAGAATAACTGCCTTTTTCTAGAATACTCATGTGAAGTTTAGTGCTTTATGTTTTGCTGTGAGATCAGGCAGATCAAACATCATCAGACTGCTCTGAAAATATTAATATGCGCTCAGGTCTCAACCTGATGCAGCTTTTCTTCAATAATGCCCGAACGCACTTCGAATTGCCTTAAAAACTATATTAATAGGTTGGATTGATACACACGACAAAAATGCCAGGTTTTGTGACGGTTATAAATGAGACCATTAATGATCATTTCAAACATTTTTACACCTTCAGTGAGTGTAGTTTTGATATGTGGGGGCGCTACACCTTCGAACGAAACTACACAAAAACATCTGAAGAAGACAGAAGATTTCAACTTCCTTCTTCGTGAAATGTAAATAAAAATGGAGTGCCATTAGATTCTAGTAGATTTCTCTTTTGTTACTGATAAAAGGCCACAAGTCATTTCACCCTCTAGCTCTAGAATCACACATTTGTTCTTGTTGTATTTACCTATAATGCCTTGTGCTGTAAAACTGATTAAAACAGCACTGGTGTGAATGCAAGCCAAGTCTACTAAAATATCGAGGAAGAAAGTGTCATCATCTGAAGGAACCAAACTGGAACTTTTATAGGTCCAAATCAGCAAAGGAAGCAAATCAAAATATTGGGTTAGCCCAAGTTCAATGCAAAATCTGACAAAGAAAATCTGTAGTGTCACCAGTGGATATCCTGACAACGTGCGACATTCTGACAACTTTGAAGTCAGAGTGTTAGATTCCAGGAGAAGCCTACCACAGATTACTGAATGGTGGAATTCAATCGAAAGATGTTCCAACACAGTGTTAGTTTATGTGTTAAGTGAGTTTTTATTGTTTTTATATTGGTTCATGTTTTCATTGTAATTCCACAGCACTTTGACATTTACACATATAATGCATTAAAATACAATTCCATCCATCCATCCATCCATCCATCCATCCATCCATCCATCCATCCATCCATCCATCCATCCATCCATCCATCCATCCATCCATCCATCCATCCATCCATCCATCCATCCATCCATCCATCCATCCATCCATCCAACCAACCAACCAACCAACCAACCAACCCCTACTGGGGTTGCAAGAGGTGCATGTGCCTATCTCCAGCTGTCAATGGGTGAGAGGTCTCCCTGGACAGGTCGCTAGTCCATCTCAAAAATTTATTATTATTCTTTTGTTTACATTAACAGATCTGCAATTACTTTCTACAGCCATTTTTTAAAGATTTTTTTTTCGGCTCCTGTGGTCTTTATTTGAAAGTAATCCAACAGAAAAAAGGCAGAGAAAACGGGGAAGGCAATAGCCACAAGGCACTGAGGACGGGACTCGAACTCGGGACGGCGGCGTTGAGGTCTGTGGCCTCTGTGCGCGCGGTGCCCACTCTAATCACTGCACCACACAACATCTATTCTATTACCATTTTTAATAATGAAGCATCCGGAGACAATGGTTACTGTTGGACACAATCTGGTTCACAGACAGACCGGCAGAGGGAATGAAGATCCTTTCATATCTAAGGTGATAGACTTTATCAGTGGGGGCATCATGAGTTCAACAATGCAGTGAGTGAAGGGTCTGTCATTCAGAGCTGTACATGAATGTCAGAAGATATCTCTTATGGCACCTCACAAAAAATATGGAATTTCTCCTCCTACTGGAGGAATCTTCATAATTATTACTAATCATGCTGATCTAAGTGGATCAGAAAACCTGGCTTGGGTCTTTTTGAGAGTTTAAAGAAAAAGGACAAAGGAGATATAAAAGTGATACCTTCCCCAGAAACAATATCTGTCATTATCCAGTTAGGCAGATGGGTTCATAAGGTCTGCTGAAAAGGTTTAGTTGTTATCTGCTTTCGGACCAGGCTCTGGAGAATCGCTGGCATGCTAATAAATCACCAAATCAAACGGTCCAGGAACAAAAAGCCATCTTTCACAGCAACATCACCAACACTCCACCGGCTGGGCTTGGTTAAAGGGAAAAAAGAAGAGACATAGACCCTTTCCTGCACTCCCGTTTCTCAAAGCCGGCTTTTCACAAAGAAATGAATTTTGAAAGAAACTGAATAAAACCAGCAGCCGGGGTGACTGAAGGTGCTTTATTAGAATATGCTCCTCTAAAACCAAGTCGTTTAAACTGCTGGCAGCCGGCTCGCCTTCCTGACCTCCCGTCCTCACCGCAGTGAGGAATCATCTGCCTCACAACTGCACACCTTTTTTTGTGTGTGTTTTACACATTCTAATCTAACCCACCTCATTCTTTCTGACCCTTCAAGGCCAGTGTAAAGTTCTTACCTGATTACCACTCAGAATGTTAGGAGCTTAAAAACTTTGGTAAAAAAAAAAGACAGAAAAGTTTCAGCGTGTCACTTTTTTTGTGCTGGATATATATCATACACCCTCACTCAAAATCTAAAACCCAGGAAGGAAATGTATCGGTATTTGAGGTTCATACTGCTGGATCATCATCAGGTTGCCAGTTAAAAATTATTATTAGTTTGAAAGAAACAGATTTTAATATACCGACATTTTAGGACTGAAAATGGAAATAAATATTGACCTAGTTTTAATTATCAGGCTCACAAAGGACAGCCATAATGTTTAACTTACCAACATCTGCTCTTTCAAACTTTGGTTTCCACTCGTCTTCGTGTTTTTAGTGAGGTTTAGTGATCAGGAGGCCACAGAGAGTGGAGGGTTATGTTGCTGGTTTCACCAGGGTTAACATGTCATTGATGAAACATTCTGACCTTGACTCTCCTCAGTCAAGAATGAGACCGGCCCAACACAACTCAAAGCTTCATTGTTCCATTTCTAACAGATCCCAGACCATGATGGAGAAGCCAGGTAGTAAAGCTTTCTTCGTCACATCATTGGTGCTCATCTTGCTGCACGTACAGGAGAGAATGTGGCCTGGGAGAAGGCAGCTGTTTGTTCTTTTGTTCTTTTAACTCTTCTCTTACAGATGTTGTCCTAGAGTTACTGGGCAGCAGCCAACAGCAGTGAGAGGCTTTATCGGGGTCAAAGGTCGGACTGTGTCTCAAAAGACAGCTAGTCTTTTGCCCGAGCACAGGGAAGATCCACCACCTAACTCAACTATCTCATCATACAGAACTTTCAGAAATGTACAATTAATGTCTTGCTGCATCCAGATGCACAGCACAAACAACCACACACACACACACACACACACACACACACACACACACACACACACACACACACACACACACACACACACACACACACACACACACACACACACGCACACGCACGCACACGCACACACGCACACACACACACACACACACACACACACACACACACACGCACACACACACACACACACACACACACGCACACACGCACGCACACACACGCACACACACACACACACGCACACACACACACACGCACACACGCACACACACACACGCACACACACAATTTTAGTCATGTTTCTCTTTGCACCTTTGATAACTGGATAAAACTTATAAAAACTACTGAATGTGTTTTTAAACATAGATACAACAAATTCAGGTTGTAGGAGCTTTTTCATTGAGTAAATACATTCAATTATTCAGTAAATATTTTTAGCTCAAGTTTGTTTTTTTACATCATTTTCCACAAGTACTAACCAAGAACACATATCTATCTTCATGTTTCTCTTCATTTAAAAACCTAAACAAAGAAATAAAATGATGGTTCTTTAAAAATGACAGAAAAAAAACCTACAATAGATAAGTATTAAAAGTAATAAGTGGCTCTTTTTTAAAATGCCATGTAACATTAGCAGCTGTAAATAAGTTTTACTCTGTAGGAGTGAGAGGACAAATTCCTCTTCGGATTGCAAAGATTTCTAACCAAAACACAAAGAATCATTCAAAATCAACATTACACAATAACACTCTATTTATTTGACAACAAGTATTGTGACAACAGTGGCATTTTAATTCTTTGTAGATGTTTTAATTGTGCAATAAATAACAAAACCCGAAGAATATTTTCAAATCTTGTCTGGACGCTACAGCAAAGCGCACAGCTTCTAAAAACACCTTTAAAAAACACTTTATGTTCCTCACACGACCCAACTTCAAAAGACCTGAACTATCCATTGAAGACAAGAAGGAATGCTTTCTCTGTGTCACAATAATCAGATACAGGGGCAAGCATATGAGAGAATCGGACAGCTGCTGTCAACATTTGACTACCATCAGGCCAGTTGTCCTTGCTGTGTGCTTGTTATTATTTGGCCTTCTGCCTAAACACCCTGACTGCATCAGACGAACCGTGAAACGCTGCGCTGCTCTGAATGCCTCCTCAGCTTTTACTGCCACTGTAAAGATCTGACTGCTGCAACAAACACAGTGCTGCAAATCATCCAGACAGACTCTAAAAGGCCCAGCAAAACCACAGCTTGCACATGTGTGTCCGTGGTGCCACTGGGTGCATTGTGCCTACTGACAGCAGTAATAAGATTGTAGAGCTGCAGCGGAGAGAAAACTTAGTAAAGAAACGAGAGAGGAGCACAGTCTGTAAGAGGCCTTAAACTTTCAAAAGCGGAAACACAGCTGCAATAATATTCCTCCACCAGGCAGTACAAAGGATATTTACACTTACTGTGGAGCGAAACATAAAGCTACAGCTGGAGGTTGGAAGCAGAGGTTTATCAGAATGTTCTGTCTGGTAACTTTCAGAGGGAAAGAGCATATTTAAAACACCATAACTGCTATGAGGACAGCGGTGTCCTCATCAACTCTTAGACATGCATCCGAGTGTTTTAAGGGGTTAAAATGGCTGTTAACCATGTAAATGGTAAATGGCCTTGTACATGTATGGAGTTATATCAAGTCCGAGGACATTCATACAGACATTTACACACTGATGGTGGAAAGATACATTCCAGCCCCAGCTGCCACTCAGTTGGTGCCACCAGGCCGTATGATCACCATGGCATGGAATGCAGGTGAAACGTCTTGTCCAGGTACACAGCAGCACAATGACTATGATGGACAGAGCAGGAGTTCAAACTGGCAACCCACCAGTTACAGGAATCTCTCTCAGCCACTGTTACACCATGAGTGCTTGAACTTCTTTTCAGTTGCTTCAAGCAGCCCTTTTACCATCAATGTACATAGGCCTGGAGCTGGGCCTTCTGACCGTAAGATCTAAAATATTTAAGTCATTGTTCTTTAAGCTGACTGCCGTGTATATGAGTTTATTTTTCTGGCTGAGCAGGTGTTCTAAACCAGTGGTCCCGAACCCCCGGTCCATGGACCAATTGGTACTGGGTCGCGCAAGAAATAATTAAATATTTCTGTTTTATGTATTGAGTCTGGAGGATCTTTTATTTTGAAAATCCTTTAACCGGATTCTCTCGGTTACTTGCGTGCCCACATTGAGCCCACAAGCAGCAAAATGAGTAAGAAACAGATCAGATGTCTTTGGAAAGTTTCTTTGCAAAGGGAAAAGGCCCTTTGCAAAGAAGGGCCTTTTCTTTGCAAAGGCCCTTCCAGGATAAAACCTACCGGATTTATCCTGGACTGGTAGGTGAGTCCCACATTACAAGCCCACTCTGCGTAACATGCGGCGACCGGCTGCTAATGAGGCAATGAAGCTTCAAACTGCTTCGCCACGTAGAGACCAAGCAGGCTGTGCTCAAGCAACACGTCGGGTGTTATTGTCTCTCATCACTCCCAGATGGGACCGTCTCCTTGCAGAAAAACAAGCTCAGGGCTCCCGTTAGTCATTATCGTGAGTTAAAATTTTCACGAAGGTAAAATGTTCGTTTTTGTGGCGCATCTGTATCTTATTTTGAAGGGATATGTAAACGTTATCATAGCAACCAGAGTCAGAGAGGGTTTGGGCAGTGGTAGAGAGGAGATGAGTAGAGCTTGTGAGTCTTAAGCCTGGTTTAGACGGCAATATTTAAGAATTGCCTGCCGATTCTCCAAACGTCTGTGACTACAGAGCTGATAAAAGTACAACTGGTTAGATCGGTTCGTGTCTCCACGGCAGGAGCAACACAAACCGATTCCATTCAAGAACAACGCGATTCCAGAAGAAAATCCACAAAACCCCCAACATAGCATACGGGAATTTAGAATAACCAAACACGGATGACTATGTAGAAGCAATATCAAGATGCGGAGTCATTTTAAGAGATAAAAGACGTAACAAAAAGAAAAGGCGGTGGATAAAAGACGACGGGAGCAGCCGCTCTATTTGCTGCACTATGATTTGGAGGTGACTGTGTTTTTTCATAGTTAACATTTTTAACTGAATAAACATATATAATAATGACATTTACATATAATAATAAACATTTCCACATATCATCTCCGATATCACAGTTGCGCGGTATGTCAGCTGTTTGGGATTCCCCTCTGTTCTTACGTCACCGCGCTTTCTGATTGGCTACCTGTCACATTCAACAGGCTGTATTCTCATTCCCAGTCAGTGAAAACCCCACAGGCTGCGATAAACACCAACATGCAGAAGCCTTATCTGACGGTTCACCCCCCTGCCCCCCGGGCCACAGCTGTCTTGACCTGTCCGCGGTAATGAAAAAGTTGGGGACCACTGTTCTAAACAATAAAAAAGCTCTTCTTAAACCTTTCAGTCCAGCCCCTGTACAATTCTTTTTGAGATTTTATATTGCTGTAGTCTAGTGCTAACCCTACCTCTGGTAAAAACCAGCCCCCTTTGTTATACACTTTGCTTCTTTTGGAGGGTCTGGGCCCTCGCCTATCGAGAACAATTGCTTCCTGGAGGCCTGGTAGACTCTTGAAGTTTTAAATCTTACCCAATTGCTAATGTTTTTCTGCAACATATGTCTTGATGAAAATTGCCTGGCTGTAAACAATCATCCTACACTGAGAAGAGCAGTGTTGAGCTAAGCGAGGCAGCTGTTAATTTGATATTTAGAAGTGTGGCCAACACCGACTGAACGGCTCCGTTCAGTTCCTAAACCTTGTTCTGTTACAGAGGTCTTTGGTTCTATGCATGTCTATGCATGATTTCTTGGGATTTGGAAAACCAAATCCCAAGAAAAAAAATAAAAAATTATAGCAAAGTCTACTTATTTCATGTGACTGAGGTCAAACTGTTGTGTTCACAGTCAAACAGACTTTAAAATCATGAGGGTTTATTTGATGTTCAAACAAGTCTATTGCTCAAACTTTACCTTCTTCATTTAAACAGTTGGCTGTCAGGTGGTGTATGGGTCCTGGGCATGCTTTGGACTAGCTAAGGCAGGGGTGGCCAGCTCCAATCTCCAGGACCGGTGTCCTGAAACTTTTAGACGTATCTCGGATTCAAAACACAGGGTCAAATAATGAGGTCATTAGCAGGACTCTGGAGCACTTCACTGCACTGAGGTGGTGATTAAAATGTTTATTTGAAGTGTGTTGAACCAGGGAGGCATCTAAGAATTGCAGGACAGTGACCCGCAAGGACCGAAGTGTACTTTCCCTTTTGACAATGCTGGGGCTCGTTCACTAAATGGAGTGGTACTGTGCTCTTCCTCTCTTTGAACTGAATTCCATAGAGCACCGGCCCATGCAGACCCTGGGCTTGGTCTGCATGGTGGAAGACGGTGTGGCTGGGTGAAAAGGTGCCTCTTTGGCTTGGCAGCTTGTGCTTTTCCTCAGAGGGGGCGTACGGCGTTCGGTTCTCTGGTGGTGCCTTGTGTCTGGGGGTGGCAGGCTAGCTGTTTGTTTTTGGAGATACCTTTTGGCTACAATTCGCTCATTATTTACCATCAGTAAAACAATTAATACTGATTTATAAGCTGATTCAGTTGCCATGGAAATACTCAAACTAGTTTTTTTGAGAAATGTGTGAAAATAAATTACACAAACACAGCTAAAGCCATGATAAAGACAGATGTTTTTATGGCTGCAGTGGGACAGAAGTGGTGAAGGTACTCACAGTCCAGGTGACTCTGTCTGATCCCCTCTACGTCTTCTGCATGAATGAACTGGTAGCACCTCTTTCCTACAATGTCCACGGGGGTCAGGTCCATGTAATCACTGATTCTGAAACAAATGAAACATGTAGCAAAATAAAAAGAGGAAGAAGACCTACAGGTCAAACCCTCACAGACACAGAATCATGTATGCAGTTTTTATTTTTGATTTCTAGTTTCACAAAAACACAGAAGCAGACCCCAAGTTAACAAGGACATTTTTTTTCTAATGTGTCCCAAAAGGTTGTTCAGTTTAAAGATCGTCTCCCTAACGATTAGTGAACAGGGCCACATATCAAAAATTTTTGACTATGGGCAAGATAAGTATGTTAAAATTCCAGTTTTTATGTGGATGGTTGAAACATTTATGAAAAATGTTAATGTATTTTTTGTGTTCTTGTTCATTCCCTTTGGTTGAGCATATGCCAAAATATTATGCCAACTTTTGTGTGAACATTAAAGAATAGTGTGACTATAAAAGGACTGATAAAAATCTTTCACATCTCATAATGTCAAAGCGGTTTCCTGCATTTAGTCTGATTTTAATTTAGAGACCCCCCAAAAATAAAAGTCATGCAGTCAAAGATAACACATGTATATAATCCTTCATGCTACTCTCGAAATGAACATTAAGTAGAAAAGGATAGTGCAGCAAGTGACACAAAACTGTATTAAAATGAAAAAATCAGGGACATGCTTTTCACTGGCTGGTTACGCTACGTCATCTTGTAGCATTTCAGCCACACTATATAACTGAGCTGGTTGCCAGAGAATATTTGCTCTACAACAAAAATACCTCAAGATTGAATTTTAATTCAGTGATTGACTTGACTGAACCAAGACTGCAGTCAGAGCAGGCAGGCCACATTGCTGTATTAGTAACTGTATTTGTATGACCTGCATCCATCCATATTTGTGTATTGTCTGTGTAAGTGTGTTTGTGTCGAGGTGTAGAGTTGCAAAAACATAGAAAGCAGCAAAGGGTGGCTGGACTAGTCCAGGGGTGGGCAACTCCAGGCCTGGAGGGCCAGTCTGCTGCAACTTTTAGATGTGTCTCTACTTCAACACACCTGAGTCAAATAATGAGGTCGTTAGCAGGACTCTGGAGAACTTGACTGCACTGAGTAGGCGATTCAGCTGTTGGATTCAAGTGTTGGACCTGGGAGACATCGAAGAGTTGCAGGACACCGGCCCTCCAGGACCAGGATTGCCCACCCCTGGACTAGGCTCTGGAAGGCTGCAGCAGGACAGGCTAGTAACACAGGGCACCAGCCGAGGGTCAATTTATCCCAGACTGAGGTTGGTCATCAGAGCAGCACAGGAGCAGCAGCCCCCAGGCCAAAGAGGCATCGGGTGAAATGTAGGGTGTCACGCCCCCCTGACCCAGTCACACTGCCACACAGGCCACGCCCCGGAGCCGGTCCTCCCGGCGGCCAGGGGCCCCAACCAACCCCTGGCAGGAAGACCGCCCAGCGCCAAGCAGGGAGGAGGGAACAGAACTGGACTGCCCTCGCACTGATAACTAGGATCAATTGGAATGTGTGTGAATAGACTGAAGTGATGTTTTTTTGGAAAGTACCTTGAGGCGGCATGTTATTAACCAGCTGAACTGAAACTGAATCTCTTTGTTATTAACCAGTCGGGACATTTTAGTGTCCTTGTCATTTTATGTGCAACTTGTCTGTAACAATAATACATCTACTTATTAATTCAGCCTGTTGTGAAGCAAAGCAAACGTCAACTGAGCATAAACTGTTTTGTTGTATTTGAAACGTGTTGTAGTGGATCTGGGCAGGAAGGACTGGACTGACCCTGATAACTATGACATATACATAAAAGAGGATCCAATGGATTTGGAGTCAACAAAAACACAGTAATCTCTTAGTGTGACAACTTTCATTGTCTCGTCCAGAACTTGATCATATTCTTTTATCTCACCTTTTAACAGTTTTAAAATAATTATAAAGAATCAACCACCTCAGAAATATATTTATTATAGATAATGTGTCATGTTAATGTTCCTGGCCTGTTTATCTGTATTAAAATAACTGCTCACATGGGATCAGTGATTGGTTCAAATGCTACATTTTTTTTCAACAAAATGTGTCAGGATGACATTATTTGGTCCTTCTGTTTCACATTTACAACTCTTGTAGGTTTCTTGGTTACAAAAACCTAAAAGTTATTTTAGAAATGTTTTAAAACTTAATAGCACCAAGAACGTGATCCAACTAGTCTCACAAGAAACACGTTTCCCATTTAAAACAAATGCTTTATGACTAAGGGACAAGAAACTAGTCAGTCAGGTTCGGGTATGGCTAACACTCATCAGCATTAAAAAGATTAACATGAACAAAAATACCACAGAATGGAGCAGACAATTTCCCGTTTTAGTCAAATCGAAGATGGTTGAGGGCGACTAATGTCTGTACGGCAGATAACAGCCCATTTTGTTCTTTGGAGAAAAAGCATCCTTCCATTTTCTCATTCTCATAGAAACTTATCCTCAAAATTGAGCTGTAATGGAACCGACGCTTGTCTCTTTAACACAGCGGCGATTTCTGTCGCTCCACAGTGAATATCATCATCTGCTGCATTGTATCCACTTTTCCACCCACAAAAAAGCAATCTGTCTACCATCATTTTCCTGCTCTTTTTATTATAAAACATGAAGGAGGTATTTATTTTTTTATTTTTTATTTTGCCTGATATGAATCTTTGCAGTCAAGGCGTTAGCTCCTGCACAAGATCCTGATGGCTATCTACTTTATCTGGACAGAGGGAAGGCGATAGAACCATCAGAGACATATTTCACTGTTAAACCGGGGAGGATTAGGTCATATTCCTCATGAATACGGAGCTCCAACAAGGCTGACAACTTCTTTATCCTTGGAAATAGCCATGAAACATTGATGCAGAAACAGTCAAATCATTTGTAGGATAGTTTAAAAACTGTGACATTGTTACATCTTTAAGTGATCAGGAAGTTTGTCAAAAGACAAAATATGATGTATTTGCATTGTTTGTATTTATTTATTTCAAGCTGGTTTTCAAAACAAACACGAGAAGAAACAACTCAATATTGATCAAAAAATTGTAATTAAAATCATGATATAATATTCATATGCCTGTTCAATAATAAATTATATGACATAGACAAGATGGTGACAAACTAACTAATACGACAAAAAAATAGTAGCATTGATGATTGTAAATAACCTGACATATAGCTAAAGTTCTCTGTACAATGTGAGTATCATAGCTTTGTATTTGTTTTTAAATTGGTTGATGTTTGGACATTTTCTTAGTTCATATTCAGTTTGTTCCATTGTTTGGCTCCAGTTACAGAGATACAAAATCTTCTCATAAATGTTGGGATGGTATGTTTCGAAATTCAAATGCAATTTTAATAAAGTAGACTTAAGAAATAAAGGATTTGTGTGTGTAAGAAAACTAGCAATGTGTTTTACTCTGGCGGCTCTTTTTTGCAATACTGATTGCTAGTAATGTTGATTTATAAGTATTGCCCCAAACTTCTGCACAAAAAATTATTTATGACTCAATCATTGAACAATACAAGATGTGGAGTTATTTACTGTTCAGATAATATGTTGCTTTGGCTATAATTAATGTATAATACGAATAATTTGGGACCCAACTTTAATGAAAAAAACCCTGAAAACCTGACCTGTGCAACAATTATTGATTTTAAAAGTGATTTTAAAATGTGAATGTCGTGTACATTTAAAAACAAAAATGATTCATGTATAACCGATTTGATTCTGATCCAGACAGAGTTCCAGTAGAGTCTGTAGAGGAAGCCAAAAACTCTGGTGATGATAAAGTGACTTAACATCACCAAAGATGTTTTGTCATAATGTCAGTGGAAACATGAATTTAAAGAAGGGATTTGGAGTCTGTATTGCCAACAATGATTTTTCCAGTGATTGTTGTGGAAAGTATAAACATTTTTTATACAACATTTGAAAAAAGTAAATAAAAATTATATTTTCAAACTGATACTGCAATGACATCATTATATTTTCGGGGCAGGGTGCTATTCTCCACTCCTGATCTATCAGCTCACTGTACTATGGGGCTGATCACCATGATGTTCATTTTTTTTTAAGTTCAGTTTTAGGTTCATTTCAGATTTATAGTTTTGCTGACCACATAACCACATGAACCACATTCACTTTAGCTATTCATTAACATATGTAAGATACTTTTAGTGTAACGTCCAGATTGTAAGAACATGTTTACAAAATAAATAACTCCTCACCGCAGCTTTCCCTGGTGTTGGATGTTCTCCATATTGTGTAAACCCAACACCAGGCTTCAGGTTTGGGATGAGAATTTAATCTCAATATCTGTCATTATGTCTGAGAGTTGTCCAACTTTGTTCACTGTTTGAGCTGGCAATAAAGATTTTTAATTTGACAGACTTCAAAAATATTCATTTTGCCTATTTGACTGCATCTCTACATAAGTTATGCAGGTCCATCATTAAGTGTAACCCACTTTGTAAGAAGCATTTGCATTTTCTGTGGTGTAGCAACAATCTCTTATTATACAAGGATTCTAATCATATCAAGTAAAATAACATTTATGTAATGTATTTGATGTTAAGATTTTGGTAATAAGCCTAAAGGCATTAATCTGAACAAAAACAAAGAAAAAATCAAGAAAACAGCAGTTACAGCAGGGTTCCAAGTCCATGGATGAATAGAAGGCAGCTGTGTTCGCTTGCTTCCACCTTCTTGGACCCCTAATTATGCAGCAGATGTTTGCATCAAGCTGCATTATGCAGGGTTTTATGTTTTATGTGGCAGTTTTACTGATGAAAGTGACAGGAAAACTTTAGGTCGAAGCTCTGCTGTAATATGTCATCAACACATTTTCCTTTGTGATTTTTTTTTACTCTTAATCACTAATCTCACTATCTTCAGGTCATTTTGCAAAGCAGCTTCTCTCAAATTCAGATCTTAAGGTCAGTACATGCTTTGCAACAAAGGAGGAATCAGTTCTTTCTCAGAGTTGGAAGAAACAACGACCCCATTCTGTTCATGCACATAAAATCTGGGCAGAACTTCTTTGTTTCATATTTTCCAAGCATAATTGTGTGATTACTTAGAAACAAGGACTTGCATAAGGACTTATCAATGGAGGTGATGGAGGACCAGCTGTTTTTCTGGAAAAAAAAATTGTTTTGAAAAAATTGATATGCAAACGTTGTACATTTTTAAATGTATCCTACTCAGTTGCACATTTCAATTGCCTGTTATTGTTTTTCTCGTGCAGTAAATTAGCCTTTTTTTCTGTACTGAGTCTAATTCTTACAGAATTACATATTCACCTTTGTGTGAATGTGCGAGCTTTCATTTGCCTTTCACTTTGCTCCTTACATGAATTTCCCTACTGAAATTTATGTAGCAATAGGATAGAATATTCCTATTCTATCCTATTGCTTCTTTAAAAAATCCATATCAATCAAGTTTTCTTTATTTGTTTGCATTACAACCCAGCAGTGTGACAGCTGAGTGTCCCACAGTTTTTTACTAGCGGTAGTAAAAATGACTCCATTGGTTCTTGTTGTAACAACCAACAAGAACAACCAATAAGTTACACACATTCCTAAAGAGGAGCTGCTGAAGAGAGACACCTTAGTAAAAACATGAAATATGACATAAAGAATATCCAATTTATTGGAGTTAAAGAGAACTAAAATTCTGCAGGGGTAAAACTGACACCTTCATTGTCCTCTTGTTTCTATAATAAACATAGAAAACACTATAGAAATGGATCTGAAAAGGCTAGATGCATTTGTTCAGATCCATTACATTTTTTTTATATTACCCTCTGACACAAACAAAAGAATCCCTGAAGCCAGTTTTTTTCTCCCCTACCTGTTCTCACAGTAGACGATCTTGAGATCCATGTTGACTCTGGTGACAAACATTTGGCAGTCGATGCGAACCTCATTAATTGTGGGCGGTGGGAGGGCGTGAGCTACCACCACCATTCCCATGATCTGATTAGGCACCGAGCGGCTGTGCGTCAGAGCCATCCTGATCCGCAGACGCCCTGTGATGTGGATCACCTGACAGGGAAAACACAGCAGGTCACAGTCAGAGGGCGTGACAGCTTTGGATGTGGACATGGATGGTTCCAATATTTGTTACTTTAAATGCCGGAGAGGGAGAATCCATGTAAACTTGACAGCGAAACATTGAAAAAACCCACAAAATACAAAAGAACATTTGAAACACTTCTTGTTTTTAAAATGAACTGGAAAACAGTCAACTAGCAAGCACAGCTTTTAAAGAGAAACTCACTTTTTTCTTTAATGTTGGCACAAACATGAACAGGTTTCAGCTTGAATATGTTCTCTGCCTCATACTTTATATAGGAGATGTAATTTCTCCTGCAAAGAGATTCAGTTAAATGCAATAGTGTAGTAGTCTCATCCTGCATGGCTTCAGTCTCCCATGGAAACACTTTACATGTTCCATTCTCAGTACGTGTTTCACACTGGACGACTATAAGTGGCACACCACCTTCTACATCTGTTCTCTGTCTAGTCATTGGCTTCTGTGTAATTAACTGCCTACTGCAAATATGTTGAGTTGGTTTTTACTGCTCACATTAATGCATTTTAAGGTACAGTATACGTTGTGTATGAACTATTAACATAGGCAGTTAGAAGTATTTCCAGAGGGTTTTCTCAATGTGCAGTAATTGCAGATTTTCCTTTTATTCCAATCTCGCTAACAAGATTCACAAACATGTCTAAAAATTGTAATGTTCACCTTAAGAAAGAAATCATGCTACTTTCAATGATTGTAAGCATAGTTTGGGTTGATTGTCTTACTTTATATCCTGAGGACTTGATGTGCACACCTCTCTTCGTTAGAGTGGACTTCATCCGGATGAAGAAGGATCGTTCCAGAGAGTTATCAGGAGACAGGAGGCTGGGACTGCTGGACTCCACTGCACAACGAACACAAAGACAAGCAAAAAGAAATGAGCTAACCAACAGCTGTTAACAGCTCTGGTGGGTTTAAGTTTAATGTTCCTCACAGCCTGACCAACATGGTTCCTGTCCTGAAGTCAGTGGTAGTTTTAATGTGGGCAAACATAACATTAACATGCCTCTCTCACTTTGCGGGATCCTACAGACCGGTCCATAAAGTTAAATGACTCCTGACAGAATTAGTTTGCTTGTGTAGTTAGTAATATTTTGAATTTAAAAGTTAAGTTTGACAATGTTTAGGTGTTTTTATGGAACAGAGGCAAGTGTCTGCAAGTTTTATTACAAACAATTTTGATTTGGTTCAAGACTTTGTCATCCAAAAAGGTGAAGGTTTTGTTGCATTCTATTCACTGCCCTCTGATTGGTTTTGGTTTCCATTAACTTGTTTTGTGGTCTAATATTTGTTTGGGCCTTAGTTCCAGAAAAAAAACAAAACAAAAAAAAACACCTCAAGTAAAACAAACAGGTCCAATTCATTCAATTCAATCTAACTGCAGTTTAAATTATCGACACATATTTCAACTTATTTCATTAAAGTAGAAACCTTACTATCTGTTTCTATTTCCACTATTGACAAGGATGTTGTACACTTTTTCACTTTTCAAAAATGCAGAATGCAGTTATCTTCTAAAAGTAGCAGTACATACTTGAGAGAAGGAATAATAAAACCCAGAAAAAACGAAAAGAAAACCACTAACAACGACAAAAAACAATTGTTATGTTTGTTTCCTTTCTGCCAGCTGGTGGATGGATGGCATTTCTGATAGGCTGAATTATCTACCTTGACCAGTAGATGTCAGTGATTGTTGCAGTTCTTCAGGTTTTAGTCTAAGTGCATTTGATGAGAAAACTAAATGTTATCATGGTTCTTGAAGTCTTCTGAACCATTATTTCAATTTCACTTCGAGTTTATTCCACTTTATTTGATCAACATGCAAAAGAGAAAACAGGATGGACAGTGCATCCAGGAAAAGTTACTTTTAGGTTTATTCATTCTCCCAAAAACAAAGTTATGATAAATTTTTCAGTGGTCATAATACAGAGAAATATATTTTACAGTGGTTTATTACTTCACTGTGTAACTGACAAGTAGTGATTTGATTGTAATAAACTACATTAATGTTTTACGTGGTTTAAAAAATAAATAAGTTACATCAGCATGTTTGTGAAATAAACAAATATAACATTTCTGTCAGGCAGATTTATTGGATAACTACAACTTCTATTAAACCATATAAGCTTGAAGCCTTTTATTACATTCAAGCTGAAAAAAAATGTCACAACTCAGAAATAAGTTCTACGTGTTGTTAGACCACAGCCTGAACTCTGCAGACGTTACGCCTTCATCTGCAGATAACAATGGTGCCGAAATCTCTGCAGGTAGAAATACAAGATCAGATCACCAAGATCAGAGTCATGCAGGATCTGTGAGTCTGCTGCTTGTCCTCAACAGCCAGCATGGACCCACTGAATAAATAGATGAAGAACATTTTACACATGCAAGCAAGCACACAGACACGCAGCCAGGTCTCTGGTGGATGCACTGGTTGATCACTGCTGATACATGTTGACAACGTCTAATCTGAAAAATTGAAAGAAATGAATTAATATGCAAATTCATCCTTTATAATATAAATGTCCTTGAAACAGAGAGGGGGTGGTGATAGAGAGAGAAAGGCAGTGAGGAAGGGAAGAGGTGGAGGGAAGGGGCAGCGACAGCAGAGGAAGGGAAGGAAGAAAAGATGGCAAAATCTGACATGTACAGAAAATACATGAAAAATAAACTGAATAAATAACAAAGTAGATGGACTGGCATACGGAGACATGAAGAAAGGCGAACAAAAGCAGTACTATTATATACTGCTCAAAAAAATAAAGGGAACACTTAAATGTTAAACTGTTCCCTTTATTTTTTTGAGCAGTGTATACTGCAGGATCTAAAAGATTGAGAGTAAGAAAAAAGTAAAGCATCATGAGAGATATTTGTAATGAGGAAGAAAAATAAAGATTATGAGATTTATCAGAAGAGGAAACAACTCTTTCTCTGCACCATTGTTTCCTCTGCTGCTTCTCTTCTAAACAGCATCAGCCAGTTAGCTGTCAGTGCTTCAGGACAGTAAGGGACCATCAGATGGAGGGACAATGTCCCCATCAAACTATGGTGTATTTAACGTCACTCTCTATGGTGTAAAACTTTAGGTACATATTATATGTATATACATATATCAATGTAACATCCTTAATGTGACATCCAGCTATCCCAAACAGCAACAGCTGGTTAACATTTTTTATGCATATTGACAAAAGCATAAGCAACTCAGCCTAGAGACTTCATATGTATTACACCACCACTAATAAATGTATGTAAATATCAGGAAAATATCACAGCAGTGGGCTAATGGTACCTTGTCTTAAAAGGGCCGTATTATGTGTATTCCAGGCACATAGAGACATTTTTTTAACACAATCCAGTAACTATGTTATAGAAATGCTTTATATATCAAAATAACTTAAAATAAATTTGCCTTTGCAGACATTGAAATGGGGTTGTTGTCTCTTTAAGAAGCTCCTGCTCTTTTCAACAGAGCCTTCAGCTCATCATTGCACCAAAGACTGTCCATTATGCCATTTACAGCTGTCCTTTTTGTTAAAGTTTTTTCTGGCCTTTATTTGACAGTGATGTGACAGGACAGTGGGTTGTGAGTGAGGAGCAACACATGCTGCAATGGTCATCAGGTGGGACTCAAACCTGCAGCGGCCTGGTAGAGGACTGAGGCCAACGGATGTGGATTTGGTGTTTTACTCATGACCCATCACCGCGACCCTACAACTGTTCTTATGTAGGTTACCCACGATGCCTCAGCATACCAGATGACTGAAGTGGCTGATACGGCCCTGTCTTCTGAGTAATTCACCTAATAATGATTTGACCACTAGGGTGCGCTCACAGGCTTTGCATATCGCATTTCTGCCTGCATTTTCTGGCTACTATTAAGAATGAGAGAACTTGATGGTTCACAAAATGTAATTTCTCCACATTTATATGCATTGAAAAGACAAGGAATAACATGACAGCAAATTAAATAAAAATATCAAATGATAAACGGAGCACTCACTGTTCTCCTTTTTCAGTCTTTTTGTCAATAACTGTGTGTTTTCTCATGAAAATTCAATTAGCGTTCATGTTTAATCATTTGCACACTTACATGAGAGTTTGCTTGTCTGCAACTGAACCACTTTTACATGTAGGTAAAGAAAGAAGTCTGACATAAAAAAACGAGGCGTGTATAAAACGACAGAGGACGAGGAGAATTAGAGGAAAACAAGAGGAATTAAAAAAACAAGACAACAGAGGTGGAAGAGGGAAGATGAAGATCAGGTGGGGATTCAGAGGTGCTTTCTCATTCTGCTTGCCTGGCTTGCGTTACCGTGGGGACAACGCTCCTACAAGACAAAGATTAGTGCTACAAAGGCAGCAGGTGGCTGCCGGCTCCACCACTGCCCGACTCTGGGACTTAATTATCTGTGGCACTGAAACTTTCCCTCGTTTGAAGGACAAATGATTAATTAAAAAGAACAACTCACCTACGCCTCTCATCTGTGGACAATACCCAGTGCAGAGGGTTTCTTTGCATATGTGAATGCGATTTGCAGGGACGTCTCAGTGGGACTGCGTATCATTGTCAGACAGTCTAATAATGCTGCTTGGTTCAGGGAGCCCATTGAGTCAGACTGATAACTAGCTAACGAGCTAACGTGATGGAGGAGCAGCAGTGCGATACAAAAGCCACCAATAGCAAGGTCACCACAACCTCCTCCACCGGCTGCCATCACCACTGCAGTGCAACGCGGCTCCTACACACTAAGGCAGAGTGGGGAAAACACAAATATAATTGGCTTGACAAGAGGACTATAATACAGCAGATAAGGCAGACACATGTAGCACATTAATGAGTCATTTAGTAAATTTCAGTGGCCCAAAGCAAATGGAAGAAGAGAGAACAAACACTGAGAATCCTGAAGGGCACAAACAAAACCGTTACATACCTTCATCCTTTCATCCTCACACTTTCCCATTGTTATGTCTCCATTTTCTTTAGAGATCACTTCTGGGCCTTAATGGTGCCAATACTATGTATACAACATATTGTAAATGTGGAAGGTAACAGAACATGTTTAATTTTCATAAGCATTCAATGATAATCAGTGTAAAGAACCAGCCAGCAAAAGCAAAATCGGTAATGACAGTTTTAAAAGCAGTTATGTTTGGCAGCAAGGTTTAATCTAGACTACTGATGTGTCAAAGGTAAACAGTAAGATATGGGGTAATTTCCACAACTGCTTTGTTGGCACACACACTCATGTCCAGGTTCAGAAACTGTTATTTACTAATATCCTTTGTTTTCCTCATCTCCACTCTTGGAGGTATAGTCAATCAGTGCCAAGAAAATTCAGCCTCTTTAGATGGCTGCTTTGTAAACACCAGTCCATAACATGTCACAATGCTTTGCGTCTAGGTATTTCAGCCACCCAAGCTGGTTTCCCCCGAAAATATTTCAGATGTGGTCTAAGAAAAACTCTGTGAATAGGTAACACTGTGAGAACTGAGAACAGTTAGGGGATCCCCGAGTGTCTCTCACTGCGTATTAAAAGAAAAATACAGTTTCCTTTTATTACACTCAGTATTGCAGTGGACCATCAATGAGCATTTCTATCAGTGTTATTTGTTAAAATCCTTCTCCTTTCTTCTGTTGTCCTTTTCTTAGTCATAATTCAAAGGTTTTAGTGAGTGGAAAGAGAGAGGTGTTTGACCACTGCAGCTCCCCTATTTTCAAATTTACCGGGAGTCCAGTAAAAATAATCTGATCAAAAATAACCAAAATATGAAGCACACACACACACACACACACACCCCGCCACCCCCCCCCCCCCACACACACACACAAATCCCCCAGCTCGCATATAAAGCCATGCTCAAGTCATTCTTGTCCCACAAAGCTTGGATTGTGAGTGAAAGTTTGTTTATGTAAACACTCTGTAACTGTGACATTGAGCCTCTCTCTCCCTATCGCCTCTACGGCTGTAATTGAATTGCTACTGTCAGGGGAGGAGGGGGCTGCTGGGTGAGACCTGCCTTATGAATAGAATGTGTTTTCTATCAGGAGGAATTTGACAAATTGAGTCAGGGAGGGAGACGAAAGAGGAGAAGGCAGAGGAAGAGTTAGCAAACGTAAGAGAACTTTAAAACATCAGAGACGAAAACAACAGAAACTCAGAGAGAAAGACAACGAGAGCAGTGAGGTGCGGTCAGGGGAGGCATGTGAGGCAGAGCCTCACCTGTCATCATGAAAAAATAATATATAATAATAAAATAATTTATAACGATATTTTCACTCTGTGGTTTGTACTATAAAGCACCTATTTTTCATTTAATTTAACCAAATCTGATGGTTTTTTTCTTCAAAATCGCTGAATTTTCGCATTTTCTCATTCAAATGGTTAGAAGCGAAGCCGGTGAGGCAGCAGCGAGCTGAGCCTCACCTGGGATTGCGCAACCTGTCTCTAACTGCGCTGGCTGCTATTCTATGAGAGCATGCTCCTCCTGTCTGTACGTCACTAATGAAATGGCTAAAAAAACATTTAATGTATGAACTTATTTTCCATAATTTAGCTTATGTATTTAATGTACTGTGTTTTTATCGTCACCAACTGTGTGTGTAACGTGTTTCATGTGCTGAGGAGCGATCAGAAACGGCAGAGAGCAGATTCGAGGTGAGGCAGGCAGTTCTCTTGCCTCATCACTGGGGGCGCTCATGAACCCAGATATTGTGACTCCACAACTGCAGAGTAAGAGACAGTAACAGTGAGCTAGCCAAGCAGTAGCTGCGCTGATACAGAGAGCGAGAAAGACGTGGTTTTGAGTTGTACTTTAATGGTCTAGATTTGTAAATCCGATTATAATTAAGTCGGTGCCTCACCAGCTATGAACTTCACCGCACGTCACTGAACGGGAGAGACTTTAGGAATAAAAATGAAAACAATTTGAGGTCTTATCTTAAAACCAGGACAAAGGTCGGATAAACATTCATAAATGGTATGGAGTCAGACATGTTCTGGAATATGAAGTCATTCCATACTCCTTTTTCACAGGAAACTGGTGCATATGTATATATGTGTGTGTGTGTGCGTGTGCGTGTGTGTGTGTGTGTGTGTGTGTGTGTGTGTGTGTGTGTGTGCGTGCGTGTGTGTGTGTGTGTGGCCTTACATCTGATTCAGTGTAAAGACCATTTTCCTAACACATACTAAGTTGTGGGGACAGACTGCTGGCCAAAAGCCCAGGCTCTGTGAAACAAGGTGCTGTTTTTGGGTCAGGGGTTAGGTTTGGACTAAGTAGTGAAATGAGGTTAGGTCAGGTTTAGGTTAGGTATGTACTGGTAATGGTTAGGTTTACGGAAGGGCCAGGGGTAGGCTATAGAAATCAATGAAAAATGAATGGAAGTCAATGCAAAGTCCTTGTGAAGATAGAAAGACCTACTAAGTGTGTGTCTCTGTGTGTGTGTGTGTGTGTGTGTGTGTGTGTGTGTGTGTGTGTGTGTGTGTGTGTGTGTGTGTGTGTGTGTGTGTGTGTGTGTGCGTGTGTGTGTATGTGTGTGTGTGTTTTAAGGTAGATTTCTTCAAAGCCTTTTCCCACATTGCAAAAGCATGGGAACTAAATGTAAAGAAGCTAAAATCCCTTGTCTTCCCCAACCCACTTCCTCTTCACCTTTGTCTTTCTTCCTGTATTTTCGCTCCATTAATCTCTGGATGCTCCTCTATCCTCATTCTTGCCCCTGCTTTGCTGCACTGATGAAAAAAAGAGACTTACATTGACAGTCTTATCAAGACAATGAGCTCAAATCAAACAGAGCTCTAATAGTCTGGAGACATCGTGATCCTGCCTCTGTCTAACTTTTCTTTCTTTTCATCCAACATCTTCCTGCGGCTGAACTGCCTCCCCCTTCCTAGACTCGGTGTAATGGGACTCCAGGACTTTTCTCAAGTTATTGAACAGCAGGGACAATGGGGGCCCTACTCTGTGATGGGGCAGCTTGCACACACACATTTCATTTCAGATTTGGTCCCTATTTCCTTTATTTAATGCAGTTCTGAGACAACTGCACTTGCTGTCTTCCACTAATCCAAGATCACATCATGGGAGTGGCCATGAGGAGGAGCCAAGGCCATTGGCCACCTCTACAGCTTCACTACAAAACAGTTGACAACACAAATGTAACAATATAGCTTATTCACTTCAGGAAAATATTTTTTGTCTTTAGTGAATTATTTGTAAAATTTGGATGTTGTGCTCTGAACTGGTGCAGATCAGTTGCTGGCCACACCTGAGTGAGCCATACTCCCATCATGGCCACCCTATGAAAATCTTCTAGCTCCCACTATATGGGATCAAGGAGGGAACCCCATGCATTCATCTGCCCAGCAACAACCCCTAACTCTAAGCCAGAGTCCAGTTCTCCTCTAGAGGAAGCTCCTCTTGGCCACTTTTAACCAGAAACTCATTCTTTCAGTCCTGATCCATGTCTCATGACTGTGGGTGAGTCTCAGAACGTAGATGGACTGGTAATTCCTGAGCTTTGTGGCTCGGCTCTTTCTGTATCACAAAAGATGGGTGTAGTGCCCGCGTTACTGCAGATGAAGTCCTAATCTGTCTGTCCATCTTCTGTTCCTTCCTGTCATCACATGTAAATAAGACATCAAGATACTTCAGTTTATCCACTTGAGAATGATACTGACTCTCAACCCCTACAACTTCACCCACTGACATAAAATATCATAATAATATTAAAATAAGTAGATAAGAGTACAAAGAATGAAACAAGTGGACTGTTAAAGTACTCAGTAAACCAGAAAGAGATGATAGAAAGAGAGTGAAGGGAAAAAGACAAGAGGGAAGTAGAGGGTGTTAAAGATTGCTTGTTTCCTATGAGTTGGATAATTAAATTGGCAACCCATGTTTGTTTTCAGAAAGGTTAAATGTTAAAATGACACAAATGTCTAGCGGAAAAATGATAAGCAACTGTTTTTATAGGCACCCTGCATAAATACTGGCCGAGACAGAGACGTGACTAAGGCAAAGTTCCAGTAAGACTGAAAACAGAGGGCGAAGAGTGCAAACAATTATTTTAATTGAAAAACCAACTAAAACCTGAGGAAAATGCAATCTTGATTTTAGCAATTTTGCTGATACGAATCAAACTGAATCGTGAATTTAATTGAATTGGGTTTCTGTGATTCGAATTGATTTGGAAATCCGAATCGATACCCAGCACTAATTGGGAGTTTGAATCAAAGAGGATTGACAGTTTCTAGAAACACTCAGGGTCTGAATGTCTGGCACTACCAACCATGACATGCTAAAAGTCACTTCTGCCCCTTTCTTGACCACTCTGATATTTAATTTGAACTACGTGAATGAAGTTATTGTTAAATAATTTGCTGGACTGATATTTATGTCAGCATGAAACTTAACAGGAATATTTAATAAAGTGGTTGACAAAATGGAAGTGATGAAATGGGTCTTTACAGGCATAATTTCACATATACACCATGTGAGAACTTTATGAAAGTTACCTGCTTTGTGATGATGGCCAGCTAATGATTTTCATTGTATTACACAGCATTACAGCTATGAAAATACTTAGGATAGTATCAAATATTAGCTATAAGAAAAGTCAACCATAGTAGTTTATAAAAATGTAATCATGGTTAAATTCTACTTTTAGCTATATCTAGATGATTATCCATCTAAACTAATCAGAATCTAATGACTTTTGCTATCTGATTTAATAAACGTTACTGAATCAGAATGTTCTGATTTGATTGTAGCTGAAGTTCATACTTGATTTTTCTTTTTAATGTGGAAGGTTGAACGAGATTAGTAAGAAGGACAAAATAATTAATTTCAATTATTTTAGCCATAAAATGACAGAATTTCTACTTAGTCATTGATTAAAATACAACACATCCATGAATACATTTAATTTTAGCAAATTGTATTCATTATTTTGGTGGTTTTTGACTCTCTTGACATCACTGTTTTTATGTCACTTTCTGGAATAATTTTATTTTTCATCTCCACTGCTTTTGTTCTGCTCTCCTTTGTTTCTGAGACCTTTTGTCAGCATTTCATCTCTTTCATTCTTTTTCATCTAATTCCTCTGTTCCTGTTAGCTGTACCTTGATAAATCCAACAGAACATGTGAAGAAGGCAGAAGAAGCACGAGGAGGGAAACAGCATGTGGAGAAAGAAAAACAGCAGAGAAGTTGAGGATCACAGAGTGGGGAGTGCACTTGGCTGCAGAATATAGAAAGACAGATGGATGAACTGAACAGCTTAGCATCCATAATCAGAGTAAGGCGTGAGCAGGAATAGAGGCGGCAGCCGTGTTCATTGAGCTGCTAACTGGTTTTACAAACACGTCTGTGAGGTGCTGCAGTAGCTTCTGATGAGCACCAAATATGACTTATTGTTGATCAGATGGAACAGATGCACACATATTGTGTAACATGATAACTAGACCTACAGGTTTAATGGAGGTCAGATTCCAGTGGTTAAGGGAATATCAGCAGGACATGAAGCTTTTTTCAGGAACTGGTGACCTTGACTGGTGACTGGTTTGCTGAAATATTGTGTGAAAAACCAGTTGTTCTCTAATTGTTTACTGACAAAGATTACAATATTAGATTTTTGGCTAAGAGCTATGGAAATATCTAGCTGGTCTGAAAGCATATTTATGTAGTCTTAGTCTCAGTTAAAAAATTTGAATCAAGTTAACTGCAGGATCTGTAAATGATTAACGGTAATTCATGGCATTTTAACAGAAATCTATATATCCACAAAATAAATATTTTCAATTCATTCCTTTTGCTGCTAAATTATTGAGCAAGTAGATATAATCAGGTTATTCAGGTTTTTCGACCTTCAGACTGGTGCACAGTGTTATTCTGTCCTTTAATCTTTCCAGAGTTTCATGAAGCTCTGATCATTCTTTGAACTTCTTCAGAAATGTGGACTATGGACACTGACATTAGTGTGGAGGACGTCTGTGCTGCTGCTACATGTTTAGCATTGAGATGCTATTTCAGGCTCGAATAGCTTCACTGATAGGCTAACACCTTCAACACAACTTGAACACAACAATAGTTTTTTCCAGCGTTGCATCAGATCGGTTTTTGAAACAGAAATGAAACCCCATTGGGCCGAGAGAAGCTGGATGGAGTTTGCAATGAAAGACGCTAGAGCATCATATTTACGGGTAGACCAGAAACACAATACAAAAGTTCCACTTAGAGCTTTTGTATGTAAAAAAGAAAATGTGATTAGTATTAAAATCCTTAAAGTGAAAATCGATGTAACTAATTAACGAAAATTAATGCTTTAAAGTCCCAGCCATAAGTCTTGTTTAAAATTATGTTTTTCATTTATGTTTTATAACTTCCCCCACTCTCAGAAAGCCCAAAAGTTTTTAAATTTTTTTTACAAAGAATTCTAAAAAAAATAAATAAATCAGACTAATATAAAATAATAGTAAATAAATAAACTAGTATAAAGTTCTGCAATTACAGAAAAAAAAATATTTCCATTAGCTTGGCTTAAGATGTAAAATTTTTAGTTTAAGTTGATAAAATATCAAAAACAATTTTAAATTGCCGTTTCACATGTAGTTTTTCTCTGTGGAGGTTTGCATAATGATGTTGAGGCCTGCAGGCGTTGCAGGTCATGTACCAATACTGTGAACAGAAGGTGCTGCTCCAGCAAGCAGATAAAATCATCTGTAAATGTTTACATGATAACTAGTAAGATCTATTCTTCCCAGTTGCAGTTTTTCCATGTTTGCCTTCTGTATTATTTTTAAGTCCTTAACATTTACTGCTCACTTTACATGCAACACACTGTCAACACTGAGGTCTGAGACTGATCTGGAAATGAGAAGACACACATGAACACGCTTCAAACTTCTGTTCAAATTAAAAATTTCCGTCTTGGACCTTGAAGAGTTCCTGTGTTATCGCTGCGGTGACAGACAGATAGCAGTGAGCCGAGCTTTATTTGCCATGTGTGCTGTCCTGTCCTCTGCTGTCGTTATCTGAACAGCTCCGGCTTCCATTGTAAACAGCCCCGTCCTCGTTAAGAAGCCTAATTAGAAAACCCTAATAATAATGGCTTTTGATTGGCCATTGTGTACTCCAGATTGCAGTTAGAGTGGTGGACGGTTTAATAGAACTTAACCAAACGGATAATTTTGTTTTAGCATTAATCCTCTACTTCTGAGAAGTTCTTTGTTTGGCTCGAGTGGTTTCATTGTTTTTCTGAAAAAACATTCATGATACAAATTTAATTACTTCCAGCACTTTCAGAATTATGACTAATTCTCTCAGTATGTGTGTAGTTGAGAAGATTTGGTGTAGATAAATTATTTAACAAGTCAAAAACAAAAGTTGAATCTTTTGAATTTAATCTTTAAGAAAAATGTATATCAAAGCTGGAAACACATCAAACCCTCCATGTCTACAAAGTGATTTTCAGATTTTTTACCGTCACAGAAGCACATAGTTTCACTGTGTACATGGTAATGGTTATTATTTAGTGGTGTGACTGAAATGAGTGAGGATTAATAAAAACTACAACCTCTGTAATTTAAACATGAGAAATAAAATGAGGACTGATAAATAACAGTGAGTCATCAGGTGATGCACAACAATGGTGGAGAAAGTACGCAAAAAATGTACTTAAGTAAAAGTACAAATACACAGACAAAAATGTACTCAAGTAAAAGTAAAAGTACCACATTAACATTTTACTCAAGTAAAAGTAAAAAAGTACTGGCTTTTAAAGTACTTGCTGATTAATACCTAATTGCTAATATCATTAAGTGAACCGATCATATTTAATTTTAATACATCAGTAATGTGCCATTTTAATGAACAATGCCACAGATAAAGCATGTTTTTATTGTGTTTACTCTGTAACATAGTTTAGACTTAGATATTTGATTCTATGCATCATAATTTCAGGGATGGAAACATCGTGTAACAGATCTAGCTATGCGGCTTACAAAAGGAACCACACCAAACCTGTCCAGAGAAAGCTTGCTCCAAAAATCTGGAAAGAAGTCAAAGACATAGATTTGGTCTTTTTTGATAAAATGGAAACAAAACATTGCAGAGACATCTTGCAACTTCTCTGTGGTAACGAAGATGCAGTTAGAGAACTGCTATTCAAGATGATAAAAAGCAACAACCCAATCGTTATTTACAAGGTTGTGCAGTGCTTTAGAAGAACCCTGGCACGACAGCGGAAAATCATTCTCCGAGAAAGCTTTCTTCAAAAGGCATGGGGGCTCATCAAACAGGCTACATGTTGTGGAGACGCTTCAGATGAAGAAGAGAGGCAAGAACCCACCAAGAGTGGACCAAACGTTGTGTTTAGTCCACGCTTAGCTGGGCCTCTAGAGGTCGGTACTGACTTGGAGGAGTCAGGGCCGGTCTCCGAGTCAGGGCCGGTCTCCGTGAAAGAACCCGCCTCGGAGACAGAACCCGCCTCTGAGACAGGACCCGCCTCCGAGTCAGATCCCGCCTCCGAGACAGAACCCACCTCCGAGACAGGACCCACCTCCGAGTCTGGACCCGCCTCCGAGTTTGAACCCGCCTCCGAGTCAGGATCTGCCTCTGAGACAGGACCCGCCTCCGAGTCTGGACCCGCCTCCGAGACAGGACCCGCCTCCGAGACAGGACCCGCCTCCGAGTCTGGACCCGCCTCCGAGTCTTGACCCGCCTCCGAGACAGGATCCGCCTCAGAGTAAGAACCTGCCTCCGAGTGAGGACCTGCCTCTGAGTCAGGATTTGCCTCAGAGTCTTGATCTGCCTCCGAGTCTGGACCTGCCTCAAAGTATGGACCTGCCTCTGAGTCAGGAGAAACCTTTGAGACAGGACCTGCCACAGAGACAGGACCCACCTCCGAAACAGGACCCGCTTCTGAGTCCTCATGCCTAACGGTGTTTTCAGGATTTTTTCACCAACGGAGTGACACGTTGTCAGAAGTGTCAAAACTGGATGTGTTTCTTCAGCAGAACTTCACAACTTATGGGACTGGATGATTATGGCCTTAAGAGTGCGTACAAGTTTTCAATCTGAGAATACCGGAAACCTTTAGTCATCCACTGTAACAGTCAGAGCAAGGTCAGTAGAGCGTACCAAAGAGTCAGAATGGGGGGCCGAGGGAACAGTGGTGGACTGGGGGGGTGGGGAGGGGCAGAGTATAATTAGAAGGGGTTCGAAGAAGAAGGAGAGAAGGTGGGGGGCTGACGTATCGTTAGAGGGGTCGGGGGGTGGAGAAAGCGAAGAAGGAGGGAGCGAAGGAGAGACATTGAGGGGGGGCTAGTGTACCATTAGAAGTGTGAGGGGTCGAAGAGGGTGGGGCTGGTCTAGCGTACCGTTGAATGCTGGGGGGGCCGGACGGACAGCGTATTGCAAGAAGGGGGAGGAGGTGTGGCTGTAGAAGGAGGGGGGGGGGGGGTCGAAGGAGAGACGTTAATCTGCGGACTGGGGGGCTAGAGTATAATTAGAAGGGGGTTCGAAGAAGAAGGAGAGAAGGTGGGGGGCTGACGTATCATTAGAGGGGTGGGGGAAGCAAAGAAGGAATAAAATACTGTTAAATTACGGGAAACTTCTGAGGGAAATTCTATTAAAAAAAAAACTGAAAATATCCTGGCAGAGAATTACCAGGACATTTTCTGTATTTATTTTATTTTTTTCAGAATTTCCATCAAAATATTTTCCATAATTTAACAGTTTTTTATGTCAAATTTACCAATATTTTGTCAACCCAAAACTGAAATTCTTTGTCATTTTACTCTTTTGTGATATATTCACAAACTTTTTTTTAAAACCTTGGACATTTCCAAATATTTTTGTCTTCCAAACCATTGAGAATTCTATAGTTTGTATTCTATACCATATATTAATTATAGTGTAAAATATAATAAAGTTAATGTATTTAATATATTCTTAACTTAATTTTGAAACAAAACTAAATTCTAAGTCCACAGGAAATGTAGTTGTAGAACACAAAACACTTAGTTTGAAAGTAGATCATGCAAAGTGCTGTAAAAATGAAACCATTCTACAATCAATTTGCAGACTTTATTTTGTAATTTAAGACCATAAATTGACATGTCATCTAGTCTTCTTTATAACTAACCTTTGCTATTATATAATAAGAGCTAAACATATTCTTGAGCTTGCTAATGTTTATCTTCTGTACATCACAACTAATTTATTGCATTTTACTTTACAAATTTTCAACGTATAAATTAAATGTAAAGCAGTCTTGACTCTAGTCTTTGAAGTCAAATAAACAATTTTGTTAAGTTATTACTATAAGATGGAACATAAAAAATCATAGTTGCTTGTTTCTGTATTTATCATCAAAAATAATTTCCCAGAGAACAAAAAAGCCATGTGAATAGAAATTATTTTATTAATGAATGGACATTCATTGCATTTTTCGTAGACACCTGTGAAAATAATTTCCTAAAACCGGTAGGACTAACGGCAACCAATCAGAGTGGAAAAATATTATTATTCTTTGCCATTTTCTAGTTGTTAAATATTACACAAAATGACCAGATAAAAGATGTTCAACATGCCAGTTTAAACTTTGATCAATTTGCAAAACGACTGAGCTCTGCAACATTAAAACATGGATAGAACTGTAACTACATTAATCATAACTCTTCTTCTCTTCAGTGTTTGTCAGTTTCTGGTGGTGCAGCTCTGTGCTGCCTTCAGGAGAATGGGACATCAGAGTATCATCCATAAAATTTCACCCACATGGCATTTATTGTGCAAACCAGAGCTTTCAGTGGAAAAACAAGTTCCAGATGTTTTTTATGCCATACAAATATGAGACAGAAACATGGATTATATCTTTATATAGACCTGTCTATTGATTTATAGATTAATAGTTTTACTGGACATAAATTACAAAGAACAAATCTGGTTCTTATTCAAATCCTAATGAGTCAAACTGAAAGTGTCATGGAGTCATCAGCCTCATGACATTAACACTGACATGAAAAATAATATTGAAGAAATAAATATATCAAATCTAATTAAAAACATAAATAAGTGATCAGTTCTTTACTGTTATGGTCTGTAAGATATATTTATTCTCAGTATTAGATATGGTCTGTACAAACCCATGACATTTCAACAATATTATTTTACCTTTGATCTGGAAACAGTGTCTGTTTATTCTTGCCATACAGTCCTCTGTATTAATTATTGCTCGAAAGGGCTTGCCATACCAGTTTATTCCTCTGTATTTACTTTAGTTTCTTAGTTTATTCTTGCATTTTGTTCTTCATTCATTTCCATTTAGTTTCCTTTGATTAGTATTGTCCTCTCTTGGTTTATTGTTATGTCCACTTTAGTTTTTTTCTTGTTGCTAGTTTTATTTTATCGTTTATTGACCATCAGTAATCTTCACTCATCACCTGCTGCGCCTCCTAATCGCCATGTGTTTCACATCATGTGTTGATTTTTCACTGTTCAGCGTCGGATTCTCTGTTTTTATGCCATAATTCATATCTAGTTCGTGGCTCCATTTTTTGTCCCGCTTCTCCTGTTTCAGAGTTTTGCGCAACGTGCGCGTCAATTTTTTATTTTTTTTTTCCTTTAACCCCCTAAGGTGTAGGGAGTATCGATGAGGAAAAAGCAGACTGACATGAACGTTTTAAAACAACGGAAACAATTTCAGTATTCTGGTTATTGAAATTTAAAAGTGTTGTGGTACCGTTGTTCTATCACACTCGTTTCATACCGGATCACTTACAGCGCCGGTGTTAACGCTATAAAATGAACGCCCTCTATTATCACCCGTGGAGGGATTTCTTTATTTAAATGGGCTCATTTTTCAGAGGGCTACAAAGTCAGGGGATTGTGATTTTATTAATTACATGTTTATAAGAGCGATTTTCTGATGTCCTTCCATGGAAGCGGGCAGCCTTCAAACGAAAATAAAAAAAATTTTAATATAAGTTGCTGCTTAACATGATCACAGAATTGCCAAAACATATGTACAAAAATACCAGACAAAGTGAATCACAGCAACGTCATCAGCTGGTGTAACGCTGAACTGATGCGGTGATGCTACCAGTAGCAGGAGCGAAGCTGCGCCAAGAAGCTACAAACACTGAAGAGAAGAGCTGTCATCAATACAGTTGCAGCCAGGCATGTTTTTTTTTTTAAAGGTTTTGTTGGCTCTAGTGGCCTTCATTTGAAAGTAGTTTGAGGTCATGAGAGAAATGGAAGACATGCGACAAATGGCGTCAGGCCAGAAATCGAACCTGTGACCACTGGCATAAGGACTAAGGCCTCAATACATGGGTTGTGCTTTGCCCCTGCACCACTACAGTACCCAGCAAGGCATGTTTTAATGTTACGAAATACAGTTTTCCAAAGTTGCTCAAAGTTTAAACTGGTATTGTTGTGCATTTAAGGTGTAAAGTTTAACTTCGACCAAATGCCCCCAGAGGAATCCCAGCACCCCCATTTTGTAAAAATTTCCACCAGCGCCCCCTGCCGTCCTCTGAACGCCCCCCGGGGGGCGTTACCACTCATACTGAGAACCCCTAATTTAGCGGGAACACCAACATGCTTCCCCCCTGCCCCCCTCCGGGCCACAGCAAAATGTTCAAGTCTTGACCGGTCTTCGATAATAAAAAGGTTGGGGTAAGTACAGTCACGAAGTACAAGGACTTCGTTACTGTACTTAAGTACAATTTTATATCTGTATCTGTACTTTACTTAAGTAGATTTAATAATGGATACTTTCTACTTTTACTCCACTACATTTTACAGTAAGTATCTGTACTTTCTACTTCACTACATTTCTACAAAACTGTCGCGTTACTCGTTACATCCAAGTCGCGTTGCTCTTTTTTTCCGTTAAAATGTGAAGTTCAGGGACTTAAGGTGGCGCTGTAAAATCCAAGCAATAACGTGACTTAAGTCTGTTGTCACCCATCGCCTCCATCTTTACTCGCACGCAAAGCTCCAGACATGCGCAGTGGTTTCCTCTGGGCGAGTCTAATCATCAGTAATATAATAGCGCTACATAAATTGATATGGCTACATGTAAAATCAGCAGCGCTTCGCTTTCACAGACGGTGGGGACTTCGTCTAGCTTTTAGCGTCGCTTTAAAAAGCTTGAAGAAAGCTTGAAGAAAGGTAAGATCTGTGGACGTGATGCTAGCAAAGCTAGCTGTACTGACTGAGACACACATGTTGCATCTGCGATGAAAAAAAATTGTCACTCATGCCCTGAATTATTGTGTGGAGGTGTTGACTGAGGTGTTGCAAATATGGGACAACGCTGGTACATTCAGGAACGATCCGATTCTTGTGGTCTGATCTTTACTAATTACATTTATTTCAGCTCTAAGTATTTAATATCTAGTTTTTTATGGGAATGTGGATCTTTCAGATCAATTTGAGAAGCAATTTTGATAAGTAAAAGTTAATTTTTTTGTGTTACGTAGCGCGGGGTGCTGGTCTTGACTTGGTCTTGGGTCGGTGGTTTTGACTACAACTTTGCTACTGGATCCTTGGTTGCCTGTCCTCCCCCATCCACCTTCTTTCCATCCCCTTTCTGTTGGATTTCTTTAAAAATAAATACCACTAGTGGCAAAAAAAAGTGAAGTTCATGTTATGTTTGGACAGGAGACAAGATGTTTCCATCCCTGAAATTATGATGGATAGAATCACATATCTAAGTCTAAACCATGTTACAGAGAGTAAACATAATAAAAACATGCTTTATCTGTGGCATTGTTCATTAAAATGGCACATTTCTTACAATTATATACGATCGGTACACTTAATGATATTAGCGATTAGGTAATGCATTCAGCAAGTAGGCTACTTTTACTTTTAATACTTAAGTATTTTTAAAAGCCAGTACTTTTTTACTTTTACTTAAGTACAAATGTTAATGTGGTAGTTTTACTTTTGTACATTTTTTGAGTACTTTCTCCACCACTGCCCACCACTGATGCACAAGTCAAACTTCAGGTCTGTGTGTGGCTATCTTGGCTTTTGGGACACATACTACAGTAATGTTCAACACAGTAAATACGTCAAACTTTCTGTGATTTTAAATAATTTTAAACTTGATTCAGTTGCTATGACATTATTACAAATTATGACTCTAAAATTCTGGGTAGTTATCCTGGCCTGAGAACTACTTCTTCACTCTTGTCTCGTTTCTAAAGGCAGAAACAGGAAATCTGAATTGGTGAAGTGAAATCTGCTGGAGCTCCACCTTTTCATTGATTTTGTATCAACTTTATATCAGATATAATGTTATTGTTTTGACTTAAATAATCAGTTACAGATTACTGAAAACCATACCTTCCTATTTGATACCATTTTCCTCCAACAGTGGTAACTCATTATATCTTTCACCCTAGGTAGACAGTACATGTGTATGGAGGGATAATTGTCATTTTTATGAGGTTTTAACATTTATGCAGTAAAACAAAACAGCATTTTTAATATAATGCAGATTACTGGTACAATTCTTTCCAGAGTAGCTGTTGATTATATTTCAATATGTTCACTAGTTCAAAACACCTGTGTCAGATAAATGACTCATGGTGTGCTCCTGCAAAGCGTCATGACATATTGATGAGGTTACTCATTTTGATCAGCTGTGTTGGAGCAGGGACACATATAAAACAAACAGGACACTGGCTGTGGAGGCCTGGAGTTGGCCACAGGGGATGGAGTCTTCTGAGATCAAGACCAAAACCAAGACCAGACCTTCTGAGACCAGGACAAATTAAAACTTCAATAAATATTTCAGGACATTGTTTTTTTAACACCACAAAATGCAAAACATAATAAAAAAACGGTTAATTACTGAACTAAAACTACTTTTTGGCAAACTTTTATTTGCCAAAAATACCATTAAAATGGTATTTTAATACCATTTATTAGTTTTAATCCAAGCAGGTACGCAAATCGCCTCAGAAAATTCCCAAAACCATCAGAGCCAGTAAAATCTGTGACATGAAAGGTAAGACTGAATCACCCATCTTAAATAAAACCTAAAGGAATTATATTGGTACTAAACATAAAATTGTAACTCAAAATATCACTGACTGTGTTATCTGAAACATTTAAAACGCTAAATGTATCAAATAAAACAACTTTTTTTGCTGACACTTTTTAGTGCCCCTAACACTAATTGAATATGTTGTACTTTGTTCTTGTATTAAAGCAATTTCTTGTTTGTTTCATTATATTTGTACAGTTTAAATCATTTGAGATGTTTTCTTAATGCTATCTGGGAACTACAGCTGTAAAGCTACTGAAATTATTCATTACTCAATTACTCATTTAGAGTAGAATTTGGGCATAAAAAAATATGCTTTATAATATGAACATCTACATATCAGACTAAGTTAAAACAATATCAAATATTTGACTTTTTTCATGTTCGCAATCCAAGGCACATATTCAAAGCAACTTTAAACTTCTTTCACCATCTAATACCAACACACTTGGACACACACACAAACAGTAGACGAACACAGACGCACGCACGCACGCACACACACACACACACGCATACACACACACACACACACACACACACGCACACACACACACGCACACGCACACGCACACACACACACACACACACACACCCTCACTTAGTTTGTCCTTGGGCAGCAGCAACAGCAGCTGATGGTTGCTCTAAATGACATTAAAAGTAGGTTCTTGTAAACTTGGATAATTATGATAAATGTGAGTGATTATGATGAATTATTCCCCTCCATTGTGCTAATAGTGTAATTAGCAACAATAATCAAAGACTTGTGATGTTGAAATAAGGCAATGCTGCGGACAATTAGACCGCCGAGGACTAATAACAGGGAACTTATGGTGTTTTTTTTTTAGGTCAGATATGATGTCATTCCTGGAAGGACTTTGAAACAGTTTTTTCTTTTATTGTTTTTGTGTTTCTTGGTAAAATTATAAAATGGTGAACACACAGCTGATTCTGCATTGTCCTTCAACTCTAAATCACAGGTGTGATTTAACCTGAAACAGGTAAGCAGATAACACTGATGCTGTAAAATTGTGTATTATGTTCATGACATTTTGTGTTTTCAATTTTTTTGAATTATTGGCTGTGGTGCAGATTTTGTTTTCTTTGTTGTGGGTTGTGATGAAGACTAGGGTTATCTTCATCAATAGAATAAAGGTCAAATGTGTGATGAGCTGCATGACAAGTTACTACTAGGAGGCAACAAACTGACCAAACCAGGATACTCAGATCTGGCTGGACAACATGCAAAATCTAGAGCATACACATCTTAAAACAACACTGCTGCTTTTTCCCCACTATTGTGATTTTCTTGGATAACAAGAGGGATAGTTCCAGCTACAAGTATGCATGCAATGTGTATGCTCACAGTCACGGTCCATTTCTGGTTTCCTGAGAAGAATTAGAACATAAATTTAAATACAAGAGGTTATGTATTTTCCAGGTACATAGTGTCATTTTACAGTGAAATTAATGTGACCCTTAGTTGTTATGAAAATGCTGTGCTTATCAAATCTAACTTGGAAATTTGGCGCTTTCAAATTGGTTTCCGTCTCGTTAAGAACACCAACACTAGACGGGGTGTCAGTAACTCCTACTGTTACCGACACTTCAGGACGTCATCACAACAATGCTCCTCATCCCATTTACAACCATTCTTAGGAGCATTGAACTCAGGAACTCAGCAGACTCAACCACCAGGTGTTTGTTAATTGCTTCTGCTAGTCTGTAGGAGCTGAGTGAGGGAGTCGGGGGGTCGGGTAAGTGAGGGCTGCTCTGTGAGGCAGAGGTTCAGCTGGAGACAGCAGCTCCAAGGAGGAGCTTTGTGAGAGCAAGCGTTTAGGCAGGCCTGAATGGTTGCCACGGGAGATTCAAGGATTTCTCAAACATGAATGAGAGAATCAAAGCACCACTCCAGGTCTGTTTCTGATGACAGAATAACATTATTATCTGGTGTAAAGCTCAAGACTTCAATTTTACTCATATATTTCCTTTATTAAGCACAACTAGTCATCACTCCGTTATTTTATCATGAATATTACAATTCACCTCAAGTGTTCATATTTAAAGTCGACAGGCAGAGGACAACAGATACATTCTAAGCATCTACCAGACACTGATCTGATAATATGGAATTTTTTTAAGTAGAGACAAAAAAAGTGAAGAGATACAAGAAGTCTTTCTTCCCTTTAGCTTGACTCTGAATTACCCTTATGATAAATCATTTTCAACCACTCATTCTCGAGAACAGTTGGAGACATTGCTGCTCTCAGCCTCAGTTTGACGGATATTAGTCAAATTGCATCATGTGCTTTTAAAGATGAGTCTCTTTAACTGCAAGAGTGTGTTGGCAAGAGGCGTCAAGCTTCAAAGGAGGTTCTTTCCTCCAAGGTCATCTCATGTTTTAACTTCAATTTTAGCACTTTATGAGTGTGACTATAATTAAAATGATGGGGTTAGCTTTCTGACATATTACAACAGAGCAGCCTGAGAGACAAGCCTGGCTGATAACCTGGGGTTTAAACTGACAGGTGACACTTACATAACAATAATCCACATTTGGCTTGTTTAGATGTCAACTGATTTCTGACATTAATTTCTTTCCATCTACAGGAAAGAAGTTATTCTTAAAGAATAATTTAAGAATATCCATCCATCCATTTTCTTACACCCTTGTCCCTAATGGGGTCGGGAGGGTTGCTGGTGCCCATCTCCAGCTAACGTTCTGGGCGAGAGGCGGGGTCACCCTGGACAGGTCGCCAGTCTGTCGCAGGGCAACACAGAGACACACAGGACACACAACCATGCACACACACTCACACCTAGGAGCAATTTGGAGAGGTTGATTAACCTGATAGTCATGTTTTTGGACTGTGGGAGAAAACCGGAGTACCCGGAGAAAACCCACGCATGCACAGGAAGAACATGCAGAAAGACCGGGGCCGGGAATCGAACCCAGAGCCTTCTTGCTGCAAGGCAACAGCTCTACACACTGCGCCACTGTGCAGCCAATTTAAGAATATTATTGTTAAATTATAAGAAAAATTAAATTTCTTTAGATGGAAAGAATAATTTCTTTCTGTAAAAAAAACATGAATGGTAAGAGAAAGGCTAGGACTGTTTAATGAGAATAAACAGTTTTTTTGCTAACTAATAATGAGGTAAAATGTAAGGCTATGATTTTTAGGAAATGCTTTTTCAATACTAAGGCAGGACATATGAAAAGTCTTTTACAGATCAATTCATAAAAACACAGAGCAAGAGATGTAGAAGGTTAGCGGGTGCAAAGTAGCAATTTGGCACAACCTGCCAAATAAGTTAAATCAGACTGATGTCAGGGGCCTTACAATAGCAATAGGTCATAATTTATAGACTAAGTAATAAAAAAGTCAAGTTTTGTTTGGATTTGAAGATCAAACAGTGTAAAGCTGAACTCAGGTCTGATGTAATTATTGGGACATGGATGACTAGAACAAATAAAATGCTTCAGAAAAGTGGCTCAGATTTAAAGTTGAAACTGTTTAATATTTGGTTGCAGATATAAAGACTTGAATAAACTTAGTGTAGCAGACAGTTAGAGAGTTAGTGAAATAATACACAGTATTACCAAAAGTACTGAGACATGCCCTCCATACTTTTCAATTCAGTTCTTCCAATAATGTTTATGCCCACTAGTGTGTATGATTCAGCCACTCGACATTGCAGATTGCTTCTTCAAACATTGATGAAAAAGATTTGTTGTTCTAAGGAGGTCAGTGAATTCCAACCTGGTTCCCTTAGTACAATTATACAGTCAGTGCAATGAACATCTCCAAGCTTTACGTTGGCTTCAAATTAGCGGAAGAAGAGTTCATATAGAACTTCACAGGTCTGACATGTGAACACTTTGCATTTGGATGCAAAGTGTTGGATGCAGAGGTGGAAAGCATGCTGCCAGTTTGGTGGTTGCCAGGACCTTTACAGTCTGGCATGCAGGCATCATGTCAGACTGCATGACGCCTGTTATAAAATGATGTGGAAGGGGGATTATAATGTGTTTGGGGGATGAGGTTGACTCAGAGCTTTTGACTATTTTTATGACCCTAAAAAAGTGAGAAAAGTTTGGTAACGGTTGTTTCCTATTTCACTATATCTGCGTTACTGCACAAAGCAAACTTGACTGGCCTTGACAGCCTTTACCTGACTGATCAGCCTTGACAATGACTTCACTTATAAAAACAGAACAGCCAGAAAGAACTAATAATGCAAAAACTATGAATTATAAATAAACCATAAAAAAACCCTCAAACTGATACACCCAAGAATCGTGACAGAAGATGAATGTTGCTGAAAAAACTTTGACTAGTATATTCTGTTGTTCAGTCCTGCATGTGGATGAATTATTAAGAGATTCATTCAAATGGACAGTGTGGATTCTGTTTCAACTAAGCATCTACGATGCATAAAGCTTTTATGTTATGGGCCATGTTTGCTTCACAAGCATACAAGGAAGCATAGACTGTCTCAATCAATCCAATTCTCATTCATACTGTCTTTATGTGGCCTTAGTGTTTCTACTCTTCATCTATGACTTTTCACTTTTTTCGCTCTGCACTGATAACTAAATAGTGTTTGTGACATTTTCTTTCTGTTGGACTAATTCTGGGTGTTCTCTGAGCTTATTGTGCTCCAAGTGATCAGCATAGAAATATCAAAAGGCTGATTGTGCAGTTATCCAATCAGTTTACCGCTATTGCTTCAGTTGGAGTTACCGAGTAATCACAGTGACGTGTTTTCCCTGTGATGGAGGGGCAGTGCTCAGACTGGAGTTGGGTTTTAGAGGATAGTGATAATAGTTAGATGAATTTGATTTCTGATTAAGTTATTTACTTTACAGATTACTTAATTTTAAAAGAAATTAAATTAGATCACAAATACTTTGATCAGCAGCATCTATATAAAAATGACAAGTAGGGCGAGTCTGCTAGTAAACCTATTCACTAGGGAGTTTTTATGCTCTGTCCTTATTGCGTTAAATTGCTGCATAAAAAATTCACTTCCGTTTCTCTGTCTTCCCTATTTTCAAGGGTGTAACAATAACACTTGGTCTCCAGCACAGAAAGAACAATGAAACCGCATTTCCAGCTAGAAAACACACATCTCTCCATGTGACTGGCTTCTCACATGGACCAGATGTAACTACCTGAAACACAGGAGGGAAACAATGTTTTTACCAAGTCAGTGACAATTGTGACTGGATGAGTTGGATGACTAACTTTAATTTGATTACAGGATTGGAAATAGTAACGTGTTAGATTATTGAAAAAATGGTTTAGATTAGAGTAAGACCTCACTGACCTGACAGGTAGAGAGAAGGCGTGGTTTATGTCGGAACCAAACCTCTCAGTGTTTTTGGAAGTATCGTACGTGCATGATGTAGTCATGAAGAGATCCATCAGCTAGACTAAATTTCACCAATAAATGTGTGCTGGGCCTTCAAAAGCAGTAGAGGAAATGACAAATAACTAGACAATGCCATGTTATCTTTTAGTGAACCTGTATGTAGAGCAGTCCATTCCATGTAGGCTTTTAATTGACCTGCCACTGATTGGGATCAGCCCAGTCCAATGATCCTGCAGTTATGGATGGATAGGTGAAAACGATTGTCCTTGTATTAGACTTTGCTAAATGCAAATGTGACAGATTGCCTTGTAACTGAACAACAGCCATAACTTCCTAGTATGTCCTCTCTAAATATCCAAATAACAGAATTTTTACCTTTATGTTTTGGAAAGGCATAAAATCAATCAACTAAAGGAAAACCAGTGCGCCTTTTCCTTGTTGTTGACACAAATTCCGATATTTGAAGTTATCTTTTCAGGTTGAATGTGTGGTTGAGCTGTCAGTTTGCAACAAATCTACTGCTAGCTACAAGCAGCACAAATGTATTCACTCAGCTGGCTCCATGCTCTCAATGCAGATTTGCATTTAATACCACATACATGAATCCTAATAGCCTTTCTTCCTCTGACTGGTCATAGTGTCATTAGGGATCACTCTTTCACATTCCTGCATGTCTGCCTGAGACCTTTTTCTCCCTTCCCTGCCTTTTCATGCAGACAAATTAACACTGCTAAACACTCATGCTCATTGGAACATGTCGCTCCATCCCCTGCCTCTCTTCTTTACTGTCTCTAGACAAATTAACAATGAAGAGCAAACATGTTTCTCCTGGCGACTTCTGTCTGTCTCCTTCCTTTGGTCAAGTCAATGTTAGTAATCACTGAGATATCCAAACTAAATCCTTTTCTTCTTTTGCTTCTTCAATTTTTTTTTATGTTTTTCCACCTTTAGGGCAAATCCAAAGTGAAAAAAAAGTCTTTGCTTTCATTTTCTCTCAGACAAATTGACACTGATGACCACATAGATGTCCCCTTAGCCCCACTATCTATCTTTAGTTTAGTGCATGGGGAGGCTTTGTTAGAGGTTTGCACAAAGTCAAAGGGAAAAAAAGAACAAAAAAACCCTAAAATGTGGACCTCCAATAGACTCCAATTAATTTAAAAATCTTCCACCCATACAGATACACACACATACACACGCACACACACCCATCACCAGCCCCAATCAGCCCAGAATAAATCCGCGGTAGATCTAATTACTGTGCCGTCTCCGAAGACCCTGGTCGCCGCAAAGCCAATCTTCAACTCCTTGTTTGAACAGGCTGATGAACTAAGGGACTTGATGGATATCAAGTCATTTTGTTTAATTTATAAATGGATTTCCCCCTAATGCTTAAATTATCATCAGCATGAGAGACAGAGTGAGGGCACAATGAAAAGCATTTGGAAGGTAAAAAGTCTTGAACATGTGGTGCAGTGGAAGATGAGGGGATGGATAAATGAAGGAATGGAAGAGACAGGACAAAGAATTCCATGGAGAATTGTGAGCCTTTCCACTCTAGAACAATAAAAGTGTTGCATTACAAAATACAGCAGTGAATAAGGAGATATTAGAAAGCAAGCACTGGAGAACTTTTTCAAAGTTAGATTAAGGGCAGATCAGCATGTAGAAAAAAGTAAATCCACCACTGCGGCACCGCTGAAGTTGTTTAGTGAGTGAAGCAGGTGTGGAGGTGGGATGCACATGGCAAAGTGGTTACGACCTTTCTGGACAAAACTAAAGGAGAACACAGAATAATCTGTTAACTTATTCTAATCTAAACAGAGGAGCACGTAGCTTCCTGCTGATGAAAGAAAGAAAGAAAACAAGGTGCAGAAGTAAACTGTAACCAGAACCACCCTTCTCTACTCCTATCAATCACACATCCCATAACATCTGCAGTTTGATTCACCCTGCAACAAGAAACAAAATGGAGCTGGAAAATGTTTAAAAAACACTACCCTACTATGCCAGCAGAACAAAGTCAGAGGTCTGCAAGGATTTTAAACTGGTACCAGTATAAAAGAACGTCAACTTTAATTCAGATTCAATACTCTAATTAAAGTTACCCAGTCGGGTCAGATCGGGATCAGAAGCAATGTCTATGATCTCGGACCGGGTCGGGTTGGGTTGGATTTTCTAGGTCAAATCTAAACTCTATCAGGTGTTCTCTGCATTGCCCTGCAAAGGACTGGAAACCTGTTGATGTACCCCACCTTTAACCAATGACTGTCTTTGGCCACTTCCTCTCTACTCCATCTCACAACCATCAACATGACTCAGTGCTACCAGAAAACCAGTAAGCAAACACAGTGTGGAAAGCTCTAAGCAAATTCCAAAAAGGTTGAAATACTGACCAGTTCAAAAGCTTAGAGCAGTGGTTCTTAACCTTTTTTGAGGTACCGAACCCCCCAGTTGCATATGCGCATTCACTGAACCCTTCTTATTCCAACAACCTCCCCGACACACAAAATACTTTGCGGTATTCTGATTTGGTAATGTAATTACCAAATCTGTGTTACCACCCCCATGCCACTAGAGGCAGTAGCAACCCCGAAAAGATGCGACTAAGGAGCAGATTTAGACTATAGAATTTGGTAAAAACTGTGAGCTTTGCTGAAGTGATTAAAGACACAAGTTCAAATCCATGCTGAGAGTGGAACTCCTTCAATCAGGAGGAGTTCTGATTGGCTAAGCAATGTAACCTGATCCTCTGCAGCAAGTGATGGAAAAGGAGCGCGTCATCACGACTTTACACAAGTGTGTCTTTACCTCCGCAGCAGAGGCTCCGCCGAACCCCTGAGACCAACTCATCGAACCTCTGGGGTTCGATTGAACCCAGGTTAAGAACCACTGGCTTAGTTAACCACTGGCTGAGTTAAGTCCCTTTATCGAACAAAATTAATAAATAAATAGCTATGCATCAATAATTTTCAACTTCATTTACTGTTTTTGCTCAGTGAACACTGACTTTCACATCTATCTGCTTTCTTAAACTGATGTAACTTTTCAGATTATTTTCTTGCTCTGATGCATCATCTGCATCAATATACAGTCGATCATAGGGTTTTAAGTCCAGTCCAGCAGTTTACAGAACAAAAAATACATTATTATTATTACATTATTCTTTGTCATCAGATATCTCCCATAATCCATTGTGAATCAGAACATTTCGGAATAGAATGAATGGACTGAATATAACAGAGGATTATGCTGCATGACAACATTTACAGTGGGGAGAAAAAGTATTTGATACACTGTTGATTTTTCAAGTTTTCCCACTTGCAAAGCTTGTAATTTTTATCATAGGTACTCTTCAACTGTGAGTGATGGAATTTAAAACAAAAATCCAGAAAAATACAATGTATGATTTTTAAATAATTAATTTCCATTTTATTGTGTGAAATAAGTATTTGATCATCTATCAACCAGTAAGAATTTTGGCTCTCACAGACATGTTAGTTCTTCTTTAAGAAGCCCTCCTGTTCTCCACTCATTACCTGTATTAACTGCACCTGTTTGAACTTGTTACCTGTATAAAAGACACCTGTCCACACACTCAATCAATCAGACTCCAGCATCTCCACAATGCCCAAGACCAGAGAGCTGTGTAAGGACATCAGGGATAAAATTGTAGACCTGCACAAGGCTGGGATGGGCTACAGGACAATAGAAGAAGGCAACAACAGTTGGTGCAATTATTAGAAAATGGAAGAAATACAAAATAACGGAAAATCTCCCTCGGTCTGGGGCGCCATGCAAGATCTCACCTCGTGGAGCATCATTGATCTTGAGTAAGGTGAGAAATGAGCCCAGAACTACACGGCAGGACCTGGTCAATGACCTGAATAGAGCTGGGACCACAGTCTCATAGAAAACAATCAGTAACTCTCTACGCCGTCAAGGATTAAAATTCTGCAGTGCATGCAAGGTGCCCTTCCTCAAGCCAACGCATGTCAAAGCCCGTCTGATGTTTGCAAATGACCATCTGAATGATCCAGAGGAGGAATGGGAGAAGGTCATGTGGTCTGATGAGACAAAAATAGGACTTTTTGGTTTAAACTCCACTCGTCATGTTTGGAGGAAGAAGAATGATGAGTACAACCCCAAGAACACCATCCCAACCGTGAAGCATGGCTGTGGAAATATCATTCTTTGGGAATGCTTTTCTGCAAAGGGGACAGGACGACTGCACCATATTGTGGGAATGATGGACGGGGCCATGTATCGTGAGATTTTGGTCAACAACCTCCTTCCCTCAGTAAGAGCACTGAAGATGGGTCGTGGCTGGGTCTTCCAGCATGATAACGACCCAAAACACACAGCCAGGGCAACTAAAGAGTGGCTCCGTAGGAAACATCTTAAGGTCCTGGAGTGGCCTAGCCAGTCTCCAGACCTGAATCCAATAGAAAATCTTTGGAGGGAGCTTAAAGTCCGTGTGGCCCAGCGACAGCCCCGAAACCTGAAGGCTCTGGAGGAGATCTGTATGGAGGAGTGGGCCAAAATCCCTGCTGCAGTGTGTGCAAACCTGGTCAAGAACTACGGGAAACGTCTGATCTCTGTAATTGCAAACAAAGGTTTATGTACCAAATATTAAGTTTCTTTTTTCTGGTGTATCAAATACTTATTTCACACAATAAAATGGAAATTATTTAAAAATTATACATTGTATTTTTCTGGATTTTTGTTTTAGATTCCATCACTCACAGTTGAAGAGTACCTATGATAAAAATTACAATCATCTACAAGCTTTGCAAGTGGGAAAACCTGAAAACTCAACAGTTTATCAAATACTTGTTCTCCCCACTGTAGATCAGCTGTGTTACTCAGAGGTAATAAATGCATAGCACAATTCTTAAATCTTGTACAAAAACAAAATATATATATTGTGTCCTTTACATTTGTTACATTATAAGAGTAAAAATTGAGAAATCGATACATTTAGTAAGATAATTTAAGGAAGAGCTTAAAAGGTGAGGAGCTTGTTCTTGAATCTTCTATATCTACAATCATTTAAAACAGGCTGGTGTTTCCTCTGGGCCTTAATGACTGAATTTTGCAAAAGTTTTTCTGGCACTAATTAGTTTTCAGCAGAAGTTCAATACGAAGGAGGGCAGAGAAAAGTGGAGAGACACGCATGTAAATGGCCGGAATTTGAAACTGAGACGACTGCATCAAGGAAAGTAGCTTCCATTAATGGTGCACCTGCTCTGAGCACCTGGCTGGTTTTTACTCTATAGAAGTAGGAAATCACGATTACTGACAATAACTGAGGAAAAAAAAACAAAGACTCCCACTCTGTTCATACACAAATTAACAGTTAATCTGATTCACCCCTTTGGATCTTTTGACAAAGGGAGCACAAAAATGTCAACATAGGTGAATAGATTATTATCGATATAGATCATTTTATTTTCATAAAAATATTTTGTGAGGTAAAGTACACTACAAATGTCAGTCACCTGAGTGAAGCTGCTTCTGAGCTTGAAGTCTCAAGTTATCTAAAAAGCAAAGAGAGACCCCGATTCATGTCCTTACACCCGTCTCAGATCTCCTACCTGGCTCAGGCGTCTCAGAGTGCGATGATGATGACGCTGAGGACGCTCCGTCTTCACTGACCGCTCCCTGGGACAGAGACATGCCTCTCCCCGGAGGAAGCTTCATGCCAAGCTGCTCTGCCATCTCCACGTGGTCACCAGGGTGGACGTAGTCAAACACACTGCTTCCTGTTAGCTCCACCTGCAAAATAACAAATAATCAACATGTTGCCATTTGTTCATCGAACGTTGCGCTACACCTTTTTTCTTTTTCTCTGCATCTGTCTCAGTTCATCTGTAGCCTACGTCATTTTTCACTCAGCACTACTTTCTTTCTATTCTGGTGGATTGTCTCCTAAAATAAAAGGGAGGTTTTGTAATGAAGGGAAGAAGGTTTTGTACATCCTTTTGTTGATTAAAATCTTGAAATGCCAAAAAACAAATAGCTTTTATTTGTGCAGGACTATTGGGCAATCAACAGTTACTGATTTTAAGACATGTTGAGAACATTTTGCCCAGATCTGATTTAGAGCTCAATTTTCTCAGTCATGCAGTACATCCAAAATAGACGTTTTTAAGGTTTGTGGTGGCTGGGTATCCTTCTCTAAAGCAGTCTAAATTAGACATGGATTTTTATGAATATGAAATGTTTTAAAAAGGTAAATTTTCTGCTTTTAGCTTCATTGTTAGTCATTTTTCGCTTGTCTCCTACAGCTGTGAGTGCAAATGTTAAACATTTGCTTTTCAAAGACTGCATATATATGTAGCTATGTGGTCTTTAGGAGAAGAAATGTGGTCTACCTTTTATATTAAATGATGCATTTATCTTGAAATTGTTTCTTTTTTTAACCTTATTAATTTTAGGTCTGTCAAGGGGACAATTTGAAATGTTCATTACTGCACAATGTATAGAAATGCATAAATACATGAAACGAAATGAAAACAAAAATGAGTCCAGTTTTAGCCTTACAGTTGTTAACAGAGACGTGAGAACTGGCCTCATCTCCTCTCCCTCATCCCATTTATTCATCTCTTCCTTTCATCCTCATCTAATCTGTCCCTTTACAGACATGGACAATCGGCAGCATTTTGTCATTTTCATGAAAATTGAATAAATAATCTTCTTTTCACTATGAAAATTCAGAGTTCCTTCACGCTAAACTCTCTCATTAGTCAATATGGAAGCGGATTTGTCTTTGTTAATTGGGGATGAGGAGAGGGAGCATAAACAAAATGAAGTCTCATTCCATAATCAGCTTCCACACACAGGTGTGTATTCAACATAACAAACCTGCAACACACACAAGAAGGTGCATGTTCTGGTCACAGTTATGTGGTGTAATATCCATGAACCTGCGCACACACGGGAAAACATGGTTTCTAATAATATCCTCTGAGGTTTTATTGGAGGTGTGTTCTGTCATTTGTAGCATATCAAAAAGGTTGTACACATTTATTTCCATGTGTTAATCTGGTTATGTATAATGTGTGATTGTGTGTGCGTGTGTGTGTGTGTGTGTGTGTGTGGGTGCGTGCGTGTGTGTGTGTGTGTGTGTGTGTGTGTGTGTGTGTGTGTGTGTGTGTGCGTGTGTGTGTGTGTGTGTGGGTGTGTGTGTGTGTGTGTGCGTGTGCGCGCGTGCGTGCTTTTTGGGGTGTCCACTGGGACAAAGGGGATTATATGGATGTAATCCTTTTAATAAGAATTACCTTTAAGGCAATTTATTTCCCTCATAAAGTCTCATGTGAAACAGAAAGTAATGATTAAGAAATGACACTGATAGCTGAACCACATGAGCTCACACATACCAGAGCTACTGTTTACACGTTACACTGCTAATTGGATGAGCATTGTGACAAGATTACTTTTCTTATATTAAATTTAACTTGGCTAATCTACTTAACCAGTGTTGCACATTTTACGTGTTTCAAAAGCACATAAAGTGTACTTTTCTTATCTAGTTAATAGATAACTCAGTTAAATAATTATTACTCTATTTAATTGTGGGTATTGTAGTAAACCACTTCAGATTGGGCTAGGTCACCTCACTGCTGCGCCACAGTCCGCAGGGTGCAACGTCTGCCATGATGTGAAGTCATACAGCCCATAGGAATACAGAAACCTGTAGGTAAACTGCTACCATGGAAACAAATTAAAATCCTAAATTATTCATCTGTCATCTTGTGACCAAATTGGGCAGTAGTTAAATACTTGCGACATCAGCACAATAACTCGTCACTGTTTTTTTGTTTGCTTGTTTTTTCTCAGAAAAGCGACACATTTGTCACACCCTGTGTTTTTCAGTCATTTGTTTTAATTGCAATATATTTGCAAAGTTGGAGGAAAAGAATGTCGGCCAACGTATCTGACAATTTTAAGCTTTTTTTTTTCTATTCTGGTGGATTGTCTCCTAAAATAACAATCTACATTACTGACGTAAATATCAATTTACGTCAGTAATGTACGACATGTTTTCACAAACACTGTACTTAGCATAAAGCCTCTGGAAGAGCTAAGCAGTCAGCAGAACAGGCACAATAAATGGCTCACTAATACTTTGAAAGAGTTATACAGTTATGGAACTGTAGCTTCTCTGTGATTTACTGTGCTTCCCCTTTAAGAAAACATGCAATTAAAAACTAACTTTACATTGGTGAAAATGATTGTTTTGGTGTTTCTGCACAAGTAGAGACTTGAGTTCACAGCACCTCCTGCCTGTGTGTCACAACTACAAGCTTCTAGCACCTCAGGTGCTATGATAGATCTATGTTCCATTTGAATGCAAATACTTCAGATTAAACTAATTGATACATGGTGGACCCTGAAATAAACTCTCCTGTCTTCAAGCCAAGTCTGGTCTAAAGCTGTCTGTGTGGGTACCATGGACCCAGACAGACAGCTCCAGAAATGATGACAATCAACAATGGCAGCTCGTGTTCCCCGACTGCTTTCCTGTGGTTCCATCAAGTTCGTGTGTTTAATTGAAGTTCACTTGAGACTTTGATGGACAGATGCTCCTTTCGATCACCTGGAAGGATTTATTGAAAATGCCAGCCCTTTTCCCACATGATCTCCACAGAGAACATTCCAGGTGTTTCAATGAAACAAACCATCTGGCACATCAGCCATCAGCTCACAACAGACAGTGGAAACTTCAGACAGCACTGGGAGGAGCAAAGTAACTTTCCTGTGATTAAATCCGTGCCAGACACGCAGTGACTAAAGAACAAGATGTTTTCATCTTTGTTTTGCTGCTGACCCAGATCAGCTGCTTTCTGCAAAATACAGGTCAAAGCAGTGATCCTATATATTGCCTACAAGAACATGACACATCAACATGTCTTCAGAAAAACTCTTAGCTTAATTTAATATTTTTCTTTTTTTTAAAGGGGGAAAGAAAATACTTGGAAGTGCTAAACAAATGAGAAAACAACAAATAGATTAAATCTGATTTTCTCAAATCTTTAGTCAGAAATTGGCAAAAAGAAGAAAAAACAGAACAGTTTGGGGGATATCTAAGGTTCAGTAAGGGAGAGCTAAAAATGAAACCTTTGCCAAACATTGGTGCGCCTTCTTGCACCAACAAAACCTCCACAGCCTCATTGATATATCAACCCTCTGTCCAGGATCAGCTGCAGCTGCTACTAGCTTGTCGCTATCTTGACTGAAAACTGAATTCTTAGATTTGAGTGAGGGACGGCCTGCATCTGGGCACAGTGTGGACATGAGCTTTGACAATCTAAAACTAGCTGGATGCCTGTTTCCAGCGGTCATTGGGCGAGGCACTCTGTTCAGGTCGCCAGTCCATCACAGGAGCAAACAGAGACAACAGACAGGCCACCATGTATGCACATACTCACACATTAAGGCAGCTTAGAGTAACAAATAAACCTACATTCATAAATGTGGACAGTGAAAGGAAGTTTGAGCATGTCAAAGAAAGCATACAAACTCCATTCCAGCTGCTTTGTTTTCATCCAACAGCAGCTACGTTTATCTGCTCGGCTCTTTAACTGAACTTTTGAGCAACGTTTTCACTTTAAAAGTCCTGCTAACATCAGAACTGCTTCTGTGTCTGCATAGCTCTATGATTACAGGATCATCTGCAGCCTTAGCAGTGATGCTGTTCCTGCAATTCAGAAGCGTATGAAACAATGGCACGCCACATCAGCTGTTCAGGCTCTGGGTTTCTCTTTGCTCAATCCAATAAAACCTTTTCACATTAAATATTGTCCATGAAATATTGAAGTTTAATATCCCTACTCTATCCGAGGTCCTTCAGCCCAAAAGTTTCAAAGTTTTGAGTTTCACACGCACACACCCACACGCCTGCAAAAAATAAATACACATATACATAGTCAAAATTCATTCTAATTCTTCACAATTTCAATAAAATAAATTCCTAACGACTTTCTTTAGTAACAGTCACTGCCCAGTCCCCTGCCAAATCACATCAACCTGCCGCCTGGCAGATGGCAAAGAAAACATCAACAATTTGACTGTGAAAGCTAAAATTCTGTCCTGAAACACAACAAGAAGAACAAATGAAACACATGAAAAGTGAAGCGAGGAATTCTCATTAATCACTCTCACTCTCTATCATAGTTTAATTAATGTAAAAACATTTTAAAGCTTAACACACGAGCACAAACCCACATACCTCAAAACAGTGAAAAACCTCTGTGTGACTTTGCAAAGTACTAATCAAATAAATTGATGTTGGCTCGCAGGTTTCAGAATTAATTATAGCATTAAACATTAGCTAAGTGGGGTAATATTCCAAGTTTGATAGTGCATAATTACTCTGCTGTTAATGATTCATGGAACATCGTCCTTTAAAGCAAAGAAATGAGGAGAAACAACTGACAAAAGATGAACTGTGAAAAATCTTTACACAGTAACTTTATGACCTCAAATACTGAAGTCTTCACAGACTTCTACAGACTTCAGGAAATGTGGAATAATCTCATTCATCTTTTCAATTACACATCGACAATTATTCATAAAGTGTTTAGAATGTGCTGCATTCATCACAAAAGGGGTAAAAATTTCACCAAAACAACAAAATTCTCATCTTACAAGAATGCAATGGACTTTAAAGGAGGGTTATTATGTATTTCCCAGGTACATAAAGCCATAACCCTAACCCTACCCTATGACACAATCAAATAACTATGTGACCTTATATTGTTATACAAATTCTGAATATGTCAAACATGACTTAAAAGGAATTTGGCTTCACAATTTGACACCTTGTAATGGGTCTCTGTCTCTTTAAGAAGGTCCTGCTCTGTCACTCTGCCTTTAGCACATCATCAAAACCATTCCTTCTCATTATCCCATTCATAAACATTCTTATGGTGTGTTGCTCTCTTGATGATAAGCTCAGCAGACACTCAGCTCCACCAGATGTTTGCTAATTGCTGCTGCTGCTAGTTTGGAGGAGCAGAGAGGCAGAGGGGCTGGACACTGCAGCTCAAAGGAGTTTTTGTAGAAATGGGCAGGGCTTTGGTTAGACCCCCAAATGGTTGCCATGGGAGATTCAAGGATTTCTAAAACATGCATCAAAGACTCAAAGAATAACTCCAGGTATTTCTTTGATGAAGGAATAACATTATAACATGACATAAAGCTAAAAAAAGTCCCTTTTACAAAATATTAAAACATCATAAATAATAATTGAAGTAATAACTTCTCACAAGATGTATTGAGGGACATCCAACGGGACTTAAATGCAGTTTTAGTAAATGTCAGTGTCTCTGTGAACAAGCTACAACTATGAGTAACGTGTGTGTGAAGATGAAACTAACCACCTGATGACATCACGGCGGAATCATCAGTCATGAATAATAATGACGCTGTAGAGTCAATAACTGCATGTGTTCACACACACACGCACACACACACACACACACACACACACACACACACACACACACACACACACACGCACACACGCACACACATCCCATATCTAAGACGCTTTTCTTGTCAACTGCTCAGAAAATGACAAATGGTCAGTCCATTATGAACTGTGTGTGTGTGGGGGTGTGTGTGTGTGCGTGTGTGTGTGTTTGTGTACATATAGGTGTGTCCACCAAGCTGATACATTTTGATTTATTAGGCAGAACAGAACACAGAACACTCAGACAATCACATCATTGAGCTAAGAAAGAGAGGTGACTATAAAGAGGGGGAGCCTGCACATTAAGTCACTCAGGAAGGACAGAGATGTTTATCTCTGCTGCTGCTGTTTTAGACCATATTTTATTCTAATCAGTGGCAAAAATATGCAAGAATGCAACAAGTCTGTGTGTGTGCATGTGTGTGTGTGTGTAGGGGTGTGTGTGTGCGTGTATATCAAAACAGCCCTTTCATTGAGACAGGGGAGCACCCACCTCCAAGTCCTGGAGAAATACTATCTCTCAACCTTTAGATGAAACCTTTCATTAACCTGAATCAAATGCTTCTATTCCCTCATCAACATGTAATATAGAGGCCTGGTAACGAGCTACTGATTTGATGCAGGTGTGTTGGAGAAGGGATGCATCTAAAAGTTGCGGGATGGTAGTTCTCCAGGACTGGACTCTGCAGAAAGCCATGTGAGCAGAAGAAGAGAAAATGACTTAGATTTACACAGTTTTACAGAAAGTAACTAAGTTAGATTACAAGTTACTTTATTAGTTACAGTGACAGGTGTTCTACTAAGGATTTGTGAATATTTTGGAAAACCATGAATCATTTTCATCCAGGTTTGTAGCCAGAACACATTATAATTTGCGGTAGAAAGGGGCATGAATACTTTGGAAGACTGTGCAGACAACAGAAGACATTTCTTGCAGGAAAGATGAATATAAAAAGTAAAGCTGTACAGTGTGGAGGCCAGGCTGGGCAGTTCCACACATCATGATTCAATACGGTTATATCAGTCAGCTTTCTAGTTTTATTTACATAAATTGTTTCTAGATTCTTTATGATATCTCTCTTCAGTGGTAGCATGTTACTTGTTGTCTCTGTATAGCCAGCGATAACAGTTTTTTCTGTGTTTTTTAACCAACTCGAACAACGAAATATTGAACTTTGTGTGCATCTGTAATGGAATAAACAAACCTTTTCAAAGCTGTAATAAATCACTCCACACTGAGGAGCCTGTGCGTATCTGTTTGTGTGCTTTGTGTGGTTTAAACCCCCGGAGAGGGAAGAGGTAAGAGATCCTTCACCAAGATCAATACACACTCACACATCCTTTGCCTCCATGTCCCAAAGCACTAAAGCTTGTTCAACTTGATGATTTGTTAAAGCAAAAGCAACAGACACAGATGTTAATATAACATTCACTCTGGCTCCACTTCACCCCCCATAACCATGAAACAATATTTGGTGCCTTGGGGTCTTTAAGGAATCATGTGGTAACATTTACTACCCACAAGTTCTGCACAGTGTTTGATACACCAAGGATTTTTCAAGTTTTCCTACTAACCAAAAGTGCAGAGGTCTATACTGTCCGCCTGAAATGTGAGACACAACATGGAAAAACTATCCATTTTAAATAATTAATTAGCATTTCATTGCACTGAATAAGAATTTGATACACTAGAACAACAGAATGTAATGTTTGGTGCAGAAACCTTTGTGTCCAGTTCCAGAGTTTCCTGTAGATCTTCACCACATTTGCTCACATTGCGGCAGAGTTTTGTTCCTCTTCATACAGATCTTCTCCAGATCGTTCAGGTTTCAGGGCTGTTGCTGGACAATACCGATTTTCTGCTGGGGTCAGATCTGGAGACTGGATAGATCAATCTGAAATGTTTCCTACGGAGTCACTTCTTATTCCCCCTGGCTGTGGGTTTGGGGTCATTGTCACACTAGTAGACCCAGCTACGACCCTCTCCACTGGTCTCACTGAGGGAAGGAGGTTGTTGCCCAAAATCTGATGACACATGGTCCGACCATCCTGTCCTCAATACCCTCCAGTCCTTTTGACCCATTTACAGAGCATGATGGTTGCACCTTCATGTTTCACAGTTGGGATGGAGTTCTTGGGATTAAACTCTTCCTTCTTCTTCCAAACACGGCCATGTGAAGATGAAACCAAAATGTTCTGCTTTGGACTCATCTGAAAACCTAATCTTCTCCCATGTCTCCTCTGGATCATCCAGATGATGACTGGCAAACTGCAGTTGGGCCCACAGACGCCTGGCAGGGAGGTTGAGCAATTTTGTCTAACAGATATGCATCCATTAGAGCCTGAAGGAGTCAAAAACCCAACCTCTAGCAGTAAAAGCAAAAATCTCAAAATTGTTTAGTGTTTGGTTCCTCAGAAATCACAGATCATACTCAGAAAATAATTTACTGCTGGTGTAATTCCATCCATCCATGTCACACTGACGTAAAAAGATGTTTTTCGACCATATGCAATTCAGACAGTCCTGGTGACAGCTGGTGAAGACATGATCCTCAAACTCGCAAATAAAGTGCATATTTGCATGACTGAAATTAGACAACCTGCTGATTTTTTTACCTGCTTTTCTCTCAGAATCTGTCTAGTTTATGACTTAGAGCTCTTTTTCTGGTTTCAGACGTATATTCTCCTGTCCCCATCCACCCCGCTAAATCCACTGTGAAGACCCAGAAATCTCTCTTGTATTCTGCCTAAAGCTCACAACAATGGTGGTCTTTCAACATTAGAGCGAGAGCCTCAGACACTGATAAGCTTAGTGTTGTGTGTCCAAACATCAGGGCCAATCCCTGCTTCCCACTGCATTATGGGACTCTGATAAGAACACAATGGAGGGGCACTTTTATCATGTTTCTCATGCTAATACATCTACTACCGCCTTCCTTCTTACTGAGGAGATTTCATTTGTTTGGTGTGTTAATGACCTGTACAGAGCTTTAGTTGGTGTGTGTATGTGCTAAAGGCTGAATCTTATTCATCCAACAGAGAGGTCCTTAGGGCAAAATATAGGAACACACACACGCACATGCACACGCACACGCACACACACGCACACACACACACACACACACACACACACACACACGCATACACACACCCACACATGCACACACACACATGCACGCACACGTGCGTTAAATAAGTCCAACTCTGAAAATCAGTTTGATGTTTTGCGAAAGCTTTTTGGCTCTTGCAGTTGATTCAGAACAGGAACAAATGCACACCAGGCCTTTCATTGGTGATGTTTTCCAACCCAATCCAAGCACTGTCCTCTGGCTACTGGAGCTCAGGTCATGAACTAACAGGTCCAGGAGGGAACTCGGACATCTCGTTCCCAGAAACACACATTATGTCCACAGTTCACCTCTTTTACAGAACAGAGGCAGAACATTTTCAGTCCAGCTCAGAAACATTTAGAGATTTTGGTGCAGCTGTTCTCTCTCAGAGAATCATGTTCAGGTCATAAACACACAGAGCCATCTTTTTCAATCAAGACAAATGCAATAAACACATAATTAAATATACATTTTCACACACACATATTTAAATTTGTAAAGCAATTTGAAAGATTATTTGTACAAATACATCTTAAACACACAATAACCTCACCATTTTTGTTAGTGAGATGAAATTGAGAAAAACATTGGACATTGTTTTTCGAGAACCTGATCGTACAGAGAAGGCATGTTGATATCGATAGACTGATCTGTGACGTGAAAACTGATACAGCTGCAAATTAACGAAACCACATGGGAGTTTATTAAAAAAAAATCAATCCATGATTATGATCTATGAGATTAGACTGAAAAGTCACAATCGGTTGTGTGTCTTTATCCTCTAATATCTCCAGCCCCTCTGACTGTCAGGTTGCTGACAGAACTAACACAGCTGAAGGAGAGCAGAGCCTGAGTAGACAGAGATCCAACAAGATCTATGACCAGATTACTTGATTTGAAGAACTTCTTAGAGTACATCCCATATTTATTTTACTAACAGGCAAAGGGTATTATATCCCTATAAAAAAATAAACCAAAAAAAATAACTTACAGGTAGGAAAAGATTTCAGATTAAAAAGGTTTTGGTGATGGAAACCGCCAGTGAAGCTTCCAGGACATAAACACAATCCAGGAGTTGGTTTGACTGCACTCTGGGTGGGGAAAAGGCTCTGAAAACTTGTTTAATTTTATCAAACGCCTTGTGACTGAAACTCTTTCTTTGATTTTCAAGAAAATGTGGAGCAACTCATCTAAATTCTCATTAAGAAACTATCCACCATTTTCCTCTGCTGGCTGCAGCTGGTAGCATCAGCTAAAACAATTCAGTAAGTTGAAGATGCTGACCTTCACCAGCGGGATTCAGGTTTCTGAAATCCTTTTTAAAACATGGCAGACTGTCACAGTGCAAGAAGCTGCTGCAACGTCTGACGAGTGACCATCTGAGTAAACAGAAAAAAAACAATAAACAAGAGAGACAAATCTCGTTGCCTGTAATGGACTGCACAGAAATCAATGTTAATCCAACAGCAGACATATCACTACAAAACACAAGACTGTTAAATCTAACAATGCAGCAGATGGAAGATGACTGAGGATCCACACAACAGAAGGAATCCAAACATCGTCAGCATCAATGAAGGGATATTTTGTTACGAAGAAATCAGCTGGAAGAATGTGTGTGTGTGTCCGTGTGTGTGCGCGTGTGTGCGTTGAGATTAATGTGCCTTTGTCTAAATTAGATTTTAAATTTTTGAAATCTTTTATGGGGTATTTGTCTGTTGTTCCAACACTGATGCTATTTTCTGTCGGCCACAATGTGTGTGTGTGTGTGTGTGTGTGTGTGTGTGTGTGTGTGTGTGGGTGTGTGTGTGTGTGTGTGTGTGTGCGTGCCTGTGTCTATCTGTAGGGCAATTAATTGAGCAGCAATTGGACTGTGTCGCTGCAGCCCTCCCTTTGTAAGCCCCTACAGAGCTTTAAATGCAGACAAACACACACAGACCAAAGGCAAACACACATGCACACAAACGCTACAATACATAAAACTCAGAGCCATTTCTCAACACAGTCTCATAGAAACACACACACGGGCACACACACCTACACACACACACACACACACACACAGAGCGGTGTTCCCCCAGGATCTCCACATTCAGCTGTGGTGACCTTGACAAGAACAAAACAAACTGCCGTTGCTCTCTTCTTCACATCTCTGTCTTTCTCTGCCTAAGTGTATCTGCGGCTCTGTTGCTCCTCCTCTCTCTCATTCTACACTCTTCTATACATCATTTTTGTTCTTTGTTTATTCTCCACAGGTCGTAATCATACTTAAAAGTATGAATGTGATCATAGCAGATCTGGTGGATTCCTCACCAAATAACTCATCAGGTTTCTGCTCCATTCGTCCAACTCTACCCAACCCAACAGGTCCTGTTCAACCAGGAGCAGAGATACACTCCACAGATGACAAAATGGCCACAGGGATGCAGTTGGAACTCATGTGGTGGATACAATAGGGCAGTGGTTCTTAACCTGGGTTCAATTGAACCCCAGGGGTTCGATGAGTTGGTCTCAGGGGTTCGGCAGAGCCTCTGCCGCGGAGGTAAAGACACACTTGTGTAAAGTCGTGATGACGCGCTGCGTTGCCATCACTTGCTGCAGAGGATCACGTTACATCGCTTAGCCAATCAGTGCTGCAGAGGAGCACTGATTGAAGGAGTTCCACTCTCAGCATGGATTTGAACGTGTGTTTAATGGGGTATATGCCAGAGACATTATGTGTTTTAGCACTTCCGCATTTTTTTGCCACATAGAATGCTTCCGGTGCACAGGCAACAGTATGTTAACAGGCAACAGTATGTTAACAGGCAACAGTATATTAACAGGCAACAGTATGTTAACAGGCAACAGTATGTTAACAATGGCTCTTCAGTCGCTGCAGGACTATTAATGATACCTATATAATTATTCAGACGTCCTGAAACGCTCCAACAACAAAGGATTTAAGCTGGATGTGTCAAAACTTCACAATAACTTCGAAGTTAATAAATCATTTGTATTCACCATAATGCTTCATATGTCTGACGTAGCTAACAGGGACAAGCTTACAAAGGTGCTATGTAAATGTTAAGTGTTTTGATCTGTGCATTGTGCAATCTACATATCTATGCTGTATAGATAAAGATATAGATATAAACATATATAGATCTGTCTATATTGTGCCCAAGTTATCAGTCGAAGCTGAAGTTAGCTTCCGAATGTAGCATCTAATTTGGAAAATAGCTAAAGGGCTTAACTTTTCACTATCTTGAGCTTTTTTAATGTGTTGTACTTTAAAAACAACACCTAGACATTTCAAACCTAAGTAGATTATTCTGTACTAACAGCAGAATAAATAAAACATTTGTGAAACCTTCTAATTGATTTGTGAAATTTGTAAAATGTCAATAGATTCCAGAACGCATTAGATCAGAATTATTAATTTGTGATTATTTTACTTTCCGTTTTCTTTCTTTTTTTAATCTTTATTACAGTTTGAGTTGGACAGGAGTTCAGTTTGATGTCTTCCTGGACGGAGAGATTGGCTGAGCTAATGCTGTCAACAACTTTTCTCCTACTATTAACTTTTCTGCTTTTCTTTATATAAAGTATTTCTATCAGTTACTCTTTTTCCGTATTTTATACTGTATTTGTTTATACAGTATTTTTTATTTTTACCTTAATGCTTACCTGGTCAGTTGAGGTGGAAATGTACATCCTCTTGATTACTTACAAATGTCAGAACCACATGGACTGAGCTGGTTACATCAGATCAATCTGAATCTTTATTTCTCATTAAAATGACTTATTGTAATTTTAAGACATTGTTATAAAATTGCATCTTTATTCTGCTGTAATGACTGAATTCTTGCAATTAAAATTTCTTGTATCCTGACCGTAATGCTCCCTACAACTCACAGAACAGATGATTGAAATAAAGGCATTTTTTAAAGTATTTTCTGTGATTTTATTATAGAAATTGAGGGCAGGAGGAATCGATTAAAATCAAATCTGGTATGAAAAAAAAATCTTGTATCATCCAGCCTTATTCAGCATATTAAATTATATGACTAACTACATATTACTTAATATTCACATTTCTTTGCTGGTATAACCTATATGTGTTGCATTTTAACATCTCACTTGAATTCCTGATCTACATACAAATACTTGATATAACGTAAACACTGAGAAAAGGGGAAAAAGTTTGTGAAATGTAGAGATTAAATTTTATTGTAGGTACAAACAGGATAGCAAAATGAACAGTGAATATATGATATACTTCCTAGCAGCTAATCAGACATCAGACTTGTTTTGCCTTTACTGATGATGAAAACTCGTCACTCTGGAGGAGAGGAAGACCAGCTCAGCCCCATCCAGGATGACTGCAGTGTCAGGGTATCCAACAAAGTCTGCAGGTAGATTTTTGCATATCTGGTGCTCCGGTTTCAAGATCATAGTTTAACCAAGTACTGTAAATAAAAAGTTAGTCCACGTTGTGATGATCTGGCAGACCGTGTACTGATGGATGCCGTCAGCTGGTCCAGGTGCTTGGATCCAGTGGAAAGGTAATCGGCACAGCGATCATGACTCAGAAACACATCACAAGGTGTTATGATGCAAACCTGAAAAATTAAAAAGAAAAAAAACTAAGAAGCGTCCATATTTAGCTGCACAACGTAATCAAAACTAGTAAATCCTCAGCTCTTTTTGAGAGTTTCGCTTGAAAATAAATTGACAATATCTCAGGAAATTAAATGTGTACGTGAAATAGTTCTGGTATCACAAAGAAACTGCAAAAAAATGTTTCAGAATTGTAACAACACTGAAGTTACTGAGTAAGAGTGAACTAAAATACAACTTAGAAAATGCATGTTAAAATCTGAATACTCTTTTGAAAGTGTGCAGCTGAAATTAATTTAAACTACTAGCAGGCAAAGCACCATGTTCGCCTAATATCTGTACCAACAATAATACAAAAATGATGCATATAAGAGGCATTAGTTTATAAAAGTGGAGGCAAACCTAAATTTACCTTTTTAAAAACAAAATGCAGTCATAACCTAATTTTCTAAGCAGAATCTCAGAGGGGAAAAAAAGAGAAATTACGTTGTGTAACGCAAGAACAGATTATAGCAGCCAAGTGGAAAAATTCACTCAAACGTGGATTATATTATTAAACAGCAAAGGTAGATGTCATATTTTTGGGATTCGGGAAATACGTGATTTCTACAATTTGGGTTTTTTATGTGGGTCGGTGCCACTTAAACGGCTGTAAAGCGAAGGTTTTGGACCTTAATCTGACTAACTAGTTCAGGCTGAAGCGTTGCTGCCCTCGGTTGTTCTTAAATTACTGTGCTCGATATCGCTTGGACTGCATGTTAAATGTATTTTATATAATTGTCACATAAAAAAAAGCTAAGGAGTTGCCTAAAAATAATTTCATACTCCATATAACACAAATGCAAACATCAACACACTATTGACTCACCTTGTGCCGAATCGCTGCCTCTGTTCTCAGCCTGTTCCCGTTGCAGTGGATTTCCTCCTGCATTATTTTCCTCCAACAAATTATTCCAGTGAACGAAGCTCGTACAGCTCCCTTTTAACCTCAGTCTTCCCATTTCTGACGCTGGATCTTCAATATCCTCAAACTTTGAAATAGCAGGCAGCTACAAACCGGGTGTTAGCTGTAGTGGCTAAGTCTTGGCTACAGTCCGCTGTTGCCTTGATATCAGCAGGAAAATGACAAAAAACTAAGCACTGGATGGTACCGGCTAATTACTGGACACAACGGCACACCACAAAACTCAATTGTTGTACCAGTAGCTCACAGAAATTTTAAGTTTTAAGTCTTTTTCTTGGTACAGATCTTGCAGCTTTGGGTAAAAACAATAGGAGCAAGCAGGACCCGGAAACAATCTATGTGGCATAAATTCAAACGGAAATACGTCACCACCTCTCGTGGCATATACCCATTACTTCAGCAAAGCTCACCGTTTTTTTACCAAATTCTGTAGCTTTCGGCGTACTTCTAAATCTGTTCCTTAGACGCATCTTTTCGGGGTTGGTACTGCCTCTAGTGGCGTGGGGGTGACACAACTAATATAATCACATTTTATTTATCACTACAGAAGGGTTTTGTGAATGTCCATAATGAAACTGGTGGGTTCGGTACCTCAAAAAAGGTTAAGAACCACTGCATTAGGGTGAACTTTCCTCTCTTTAAATGTCTAACCACGAGTCAGTGACAGCAACGAGCTAAAGACAAGCCACCGTTATAAAAGGAAACTACATTCACCAATGAACTGCTTGAAATATATCGTAATATATTTGAATATATTATTTTCGCAATACATTCTCTAATATATTGTAAACACATTGAATATATATTGATGATTCGTGTATTATACAATATATTATATGTTTATGTAATACTTTCAAATAAATAGCAAAATATACAAATCATTTCTGCTTTCTATACAGTGTATATATTTAACATGAATATGTAATGTGTGTTTATATATCCCAAAAATATGCAATGTATCATGTATTGTGATTTATATGGGAAAAGGTATAGTGTCACAT